>NW_027178713.1:0-5303 GCF_019968985.1 Porospora cf. gigantea B | reverse complement strand
ATTAGTCTCGAATGGCAGAGAGAACGAGTCAAGTCACTTATAAGCGACGCTGTCCAAGCACACATTCGATAATAAGCCTGTAGAGTAATCTCGACAGGGGGACAGAACGTATGTAGCTTAATGCACGCCGGATTAACCGTCAGATGATGGTAGGGGTTAGGAGATGTCTCAATGATGATTCAGGCATTTGTCTGAGGCGTCCAGTTCTGCTATTCTTGCTGACTGGCCTTGACGACAATCACCGTGACTGATTGGGGAAGAGGGGTGCAGCGAGCCCAGTGGCGTCGGTGATATTTTACGGAGACCTTAGCACTCGGCGCCTCAGGGCGAAAGTGTACGTCTGCCAATGAGCACTATGCCACTTCGATGATACATATGTCTAGCATCTAGCCAGAACTGACATCAGTTTGGAGAATTTCTAACAGCTTTTGCAATGGGTATCAGCTTCCTGTCGATGCGTCGGTAGCAAAAATCAGAGCACTACTCCGTGCCAAGCCCATGTGCTTCAGCGCCTCCTGCGCTCCAGTGTTGCCTTCTTCCACCTCCACCCTCAACACAGGATCCCCGTGGCCGGCTATGTCCCTCACCGCCTCGAACAACTTTCTGTAGAGCCCCTGCCTTCGGTGCTCAGGCGTCACGTACACACCATCAATGTCGTACACGTACGCAGCTTTCATTAGGTTCCAATGATCCCTAAACCGGAGACTGGCAACTGGTTTAGGTCCTACCTGGATGAGGAGAATGTGGGCCGACTGACTGGTGAGAGCGTGCTGCAGGCTTTTTCGAAGCAGGTCCAGGTCTACTCTTCGACCCTGTGATTCGAGCGCCAGCTGCTTGTAGAATTGCGCTAACACCTCCGCGTCATCCAAGCCTGCTTTCCGAAGCACTTCCATGGAGGTGCACACTAAGGTGCAATGAATCGGCTTCGAGTGGGCGGTGCCTTGTTGCTAGCCTTTGTCCTGTGTGGCAACATTCCAGTGGCGTCGAGACTGATGAAGCCCCCACCGGGTGTGCCCTTCGATCAAAGCCACATCCCGGCGTTTGAACGTACGTCCAGGCAGACGTTCCTGTTTGCGGGCTTCCCGGCAGGACTGCTGGCCCATGCAGCAGGGGCACGATACACGATCCTATCCGGCCACTGCCTACTTTTTCTTGGCGTGACACTACTTACAATGGTGCAGCCACCTGTGGTTGTCCGTCCTAGCACGGAGCCTGCAGGTCCGGATGGGCCTGTGATGCCTCCTAATCTCGAGGCGTACACATCTCACCTCGCCGATGTCGACCTTGAATTGTTGAGAAATAGGCGGTCGCATGCAGAGACAGACCCTCCACCATCCATCCTCGAGCCGTTGAACGAGATCGAGTTGAATGTAGAGCGAGGCGTAATGGCGGAGTGGCCGCGGGGAATGGCTCGAGAGTACTCAAAGGCCGCAGGATTCATCGGGGAGCTCACGCCGCTGCGTAGCAGCGAAGCACTAGCCTTCCGATCGCAGCTACAACAAGCCCTTCACCAGAACGTCGTCGAGGCCGCAGTAGACCTCCACCGGCAGCAGATGGGCAATGAAACAATGGTAGACCTGGCTGTAATGTTAGCATCTGACAGTAGACGCGCCGCGCAGATGGACAAAATGAGACGTGATCTTCAAACAACCGAGCAGGCGCTCAGAGTTCATTTCGCTGTCATTCGCAGTTTGGCTGCGGCCCATGAACCGCCAGACCTGGCAGACGAGCGGTTTAGGAGTCTGGATGCCCGGGCCGCCGACTTGGCATTGGAAGCTGTCTACGGACTGAGCAGAGAGGACTTCTTCAATGCCAAGGCATTGGTGAAGGCTGTCGTGGAGAGCCGCAGGAAACACGCTCAGCTTCGCGAGCTGTTGCCCAGCAGCGCGTTCCGGCAGTGGCTGTCCAAAGTGGACCTCATAACCCCTCACGAAAAGCAACTGCTGCTGAGGCACATCAGGGACGTCACGTCGAGGGAAGGTCACCCACCTTATGATGTCGAGCCGTCAACGGGGAAGGAATTGGACATCCGAGAATTCGGGACAATCCAGACGCGACATAAGTCTAGTAGGGCCCGAGAGGATGATGAGGCAGAGCCTACGCAGCCTACTCGCCATGATGACTACAGAGACGCCACGAAGGCACGTGGCATCGGAATATACTATGATCTCCTCAACCGGATAGCCGAGCGGAAACGACCCTGGGTAGACGATGCCATCACCGAACTGGTGAGCCGCCTCCGATCTGAGTCACTGAATCCACACGAAGTTCGGCAGACGAAACGCGTTCTCGATGCGCTGAGAAGGGCTCCAAAAGACGCGAGTGTTGTTGAGGTTCTGGATGAAAACTCAGGCCAAATCCCAACGTTCGCCCTGCCTCTAAAGATTGAAGAGGCACAAGCCGTTCTTGAGGCTTCTGGGAGGCCGGATAAAGGCTTCTGGGAACCGGGTGACATTGAAGACACGTGGAATGGGGAGACTCCCAATGGGGAGGCAGAGGGGTCTCCCCCAGCTGACCTGGAGCGCGTCCCCGACGACTATGAAGTCCAACCTAGACGGAAGTCGGATGGAGATACCCACCGGAAGCTGCGGAGAGAACGATTCGGCGAGGTGCACTTCTTTGACAACCTGTCCTCCTTTCAGGAGTCCGGGGAGCCTGAGCTCCAGCACTTCGATGCCACACCTGTGGCGAAGATTCCATACAGGGTAAAACTTCCAACAACCTCACAACCGACTAGGATTTCTGGGAGGGATCAGGGACCGAGAGCTGACATGAACCATATGTCAGCTGCTGTGAAGCTGGTGGAGGACCACATGGAAGCCGTCCAACACGCCGATGCTGGCGTCGATGAGGTGGTGAATCAGATATCCTCTCTCGACACGAACTCCGTGGAACAACTCTCACGCGTTGATAACCTGGACCAGAAGCTCCAGAAAATGATTTCTGCCCCGCAGGATATTCCCGATGAGGATCGGCGGATCCTGGAAGGGCTTCTTCAACAGTACAGCCAGCAGCTTACTGGGGAGCTAGGTGACATGACTGATTTCCGACGTCGACGGAGGACGCGGGCCGACATAGGAGTCGTGGGTGTGGATCCCGGAATGTCAAAGGCGGAAGTTCGAGATCGCGTCTTTCGACCAAGCAAAGAATTCGATCCTGTGTCCGAGGAGGGAGAGAACAGGCGGGTCGAGGAGCTACCGGAAGAAAGGCTTGGGTACGAAGAAAGACGAGAGAGGGAGATGCACTCGGAGTATCTCCAGGACAAGCAAGTGGAGGAATTGCTGACGGAAATTGATACTCTCAATCCAAAGTTCGAGTCTAGGGCTGGCAATCAAGACTTGGATGAGATCTGGCATCAATTCCGCAGGAACACTGACCGAGAAGACCGCGAGAATGAAATGAGGGCTACCTCTGACCTGCACGACAATCTGGCCGCAGTGATTGGCACTGATGCATTCTCGTTTGACAGCGTCCCTAGACCGGAATTTCCACTGCCGCCTGTTAACGAGAGCGGCCCTTGGAAGTCGAAAACGGCGCCTACAGTGGCCACGCCCACCCCTGCCGTGAGATATCGTGATCAGACCTCTTCGAGGGCCCCATCCGTGTCGAAACCCAGACTCCACGAGTCTCCACCTGCACTGGAGGACCAGTGGGGAGAGGGGCCTCTGGCCACCGCCCGTAAACGGCTGGCGGACGTTCAACGGCAACGAACGGTGCCTTTGCTCGAGAAGTGGGCGATGCCTGAAGCGGCGAGGCTACTGATGCCCCCAGCGAAACCATCCAATGGTCATACAGAGCCCGTTTTCGACCGGTTTGCAACGAGCAGGGTCCCGTATCCTGACCCCTACCAGCCCGCGGAAGGAGGGCCTCCACGCATGGTGTTCCCTACACCAACTCCAGAAGTCGAACCGGAGTCAGACGATTTCTCCCTCCTCCGTTACGCCAACGTAGCTATCAGCATTGGCGCTGCATTCGTGGAGATGGGAACAATAAATGCAGCCGCTTTGTTTTGGGAAGCCCCAGGGATGGTCATTCCGCTGCTTTACGCTGCCAGGCACGTGAATTCGCACCTCTGGACCTGCGTCATCGACCGGAGCACACAGGAAAACGTCAGAGTCTTCAGCTACATCCTGCTGTTGGTTGGAGCTGTTCTGGTCGCGACACATGCTCCTGCCAGCAACTTCAACCAGCACGTCGCAAATGATAGGCTCGAAGGAGTCCGTCCAAAATATTCCGGCCTCGTCACTCGAAGCGGGCTCACGTTTGCTGTTAAGCCTCCTACGGTTCTTTCGCAGCTCCTGTCTCAGAACTTCGCACTCCTAATGCTCTTCGCTGTTGTATGTGTCTGGAGCGCGCACGAGATACTTGGTGCGGTGCCTCGGCTAGTCCGACTCTTCTACCTTGCAAAATCCCGAGAGCTCCTGCAGCTCTTCGACGTTGTTCAGACATGGAAGGTGGCGTTCCTGGTACCGATAGCAGCTGCGACAGTGAGACCGCCCTGGTTCCTCATGTCCGCCATGTGTGCATTGCAGGTGGCTGTCTGCCTCTGCCTCCTTCTGGGTAACGAAATTTTCGTTCAATCCGTAATCGTGGTCCTATTGTCGATCCTGTCGCACTCGATGGTGGTCCTGGACTTCATCATCGTGTCCGTGTTTACATTCGCCAACCACACCCTCATCCGCGGCCTTACCCTAGCCTTCATCGGCCTGCTGTATCCTTTCTGGATATGGATCGACTTTCAGAATCCAACGTCGACCGCTGTGGTGGTGTGCTTGGGCGTTAGTCTACTTGCGTCGTTTCTGGCATTGTTCCTAAGGCCGTACGACGAGATTGTGTACGATCCTAATTGGGATGTGATCGTTGACATGCCACCACCGGTAGATTCCGGAGTGTTTACTGCACAAGAAACTCGAGTTTGACGGTCGACCAGCAACGATTCCAGAATGTTTGCTACAAGAAACTCGAGTTTGACAAATGTGATCGAATTTTAGGAATTTATCATAACGGAAGACGCAAATCATCTTTAGGAGTCATCTACTTTAGGAGATGACTCCTAAAGATGACTTAGGAGTCATCTGCGGGATTGAACATATTGCCAGATGCACGCAGCACCAGCAACGTGAACGTTCAGACTGCGAACAACACCCTCCTGTGGAATCTCGACCGCAGAGTCCGCGGATGAGAGCAGGTTGAAAGGAATTCCCGTCTTTTCGGCGCCCAGCAAAAGTGCGCAGCGTTCAGGGAACGGCATCTCATCCAGCGGCACTGACGTTGCGGTTTGCTCCACCGCCACGATATTGTAG
>NW_027178712.1:0-78710 GCF_019968985.1 Porospora cf. gigantea B | reverse complement strand
TTGTTAGATTTTTCGTCAGTGTTTGATTTGTATTATAGTGTGACAACTTAGATCTCCACAATGGGCAGATTGCCTACTGCATGAGCATCGTGATAAAGCTCGATTGAATTATTTGTTACAGTTCTGAAGTGAGCCAGAGGTACAGAATTGCTTTCGAGGTCGAAAGGCCGAAAACGATAGGAAAGTTGTACCTCGCCAACCCCACTATGGTCAACATTGCCAATGACAAGTTTGAAGGTTTCGCGGCGAACAGGACCTCGGGCTATCTGAGAGAAAGGGATCCAAGTGATTCCCAGAAGATCAGCTCCAATGTCCGCAGCGAAGTCGTCGTCCCAGACGCGAACTAACAATGCAGGGTACTCCGCGCCGTTGTCATAGAAGTGGTCCAGCAAGACAGTGCAGTCATAGTCAAATACAGGGTGACTGTTGTTATTTATGGTGTTGGACACGCCATACCTCCAAATACGTCTTTGGCCGTTGGTAGAGGGTCCAGTAGTGCCATCAATCGTTACGAAAGGATCCGCCTTACCGCAACACAAATCCGCTCCGCCGCAGCGGCAAAAATGGCAGGTGCTCTTGGAAAGAACCCCTCGACATCTACCCCCTCGTTCCTTGGATTCCACCCACTTCAAGTTGCTGCATTTGTGGACTGTGAACTGCAGGACCCCTAATAACCTCTTCATGCGTGGAGATTACGCAATTTTTAAAAGAGGCCTTTGATGGAGAGTCTATGTGCTTTGAGAAGACTTCGGGATCAACACCGGCCATCCTTTGCCGTCATTAAACGTGTCTCGTGTCTGAGCGAGACAGGACAAAAGGCCTGGATGAACGATCTCCGCAAAGAAATGACCATCAACAAGGAGGTTCCTGGGATCGGTGTGGCTCAGCTAGCTGCCAATAAACGTATCGAAGATCGCTTCGTGGTTAGTCGGATTCAAAGGCCCCCTGCATTCGGTGGTGGCGCTGTACGGTTTTTAGCGGTCGTTGACGGGCATGGAGGCCGTCATGTGGCTCAGTACGTGAGAGATAACCTTGCACAGGCAGTAGAGGCTGAGCTTGAGGCGATTGCATTCGCTGAAGGAGAGCGGCCCTCTCTATACGAGAGGGCCCTGAAGAACGCCTTCATAAAAGTCGACCGGGACATCCGTAAACGACTAAAACACGCAGCTGACTTCGGGTTTAGCAGAGTCATCAAGACAGGCGCGTGCTGCCTAGCTGTCATCGTGGAGGAAGACTACTTCGTCGTGGGCAATTGTGGCGACTGTGAAGGATTCGTTGGTGGTTCGAGAACGAGACCCGTAACGCTCGCTGTCCCTCAGAGTGCCAACTGCCCCAAGGAGCAGGCTCGCCTACGCGAGGCGCACCCTGGGGAAGAGGATGTGGTCGTGTGTAAGCGAGTTCGCAAATCCCTGAGACAACCTCTGGGAGTTCTCGCCATGGCGGCTGCTTACGCTGTCCCAGGTTTCATACCTGCGGCCCTTCCTGAATGTCTGAAGGAGCTAGTCACTATCGACTCTCTCCCTTCTGCTTGCGTCAATGAATCGTTTGGCGCTTGCTATGTTAAAGGCCGTCTAATGCCTTCTCGATCTTTTGGCGACTTCCATTTGAAGGAGGAAAGATTCGCGTTTGACAAGGAAAATGAGAAGCCGTTCGTACATCCGCCTCACAGTTTTCCCTACATAACTGCAGAGCCGGAGACGTTTGTGGTAACGAGGTCACCGGACCACGAGGTGGTGGTGCTGGGTTCTGATGGTGTTTGGGATTTTTGTACAACTGATGATGTGGCTAAAGTCACTAGACGGAGCAGAATGTGCCCTCCATCAAAGATAGCGGCTGAGTAGGGGTGAAGTAATCAAATCACACAGCATTGTACAAGAAGTATTACAAAAGGCGAGTGGCAAGCAGCAGCGCTCCGAAGAGGACATCTTGAAGACAGAGTTGGGTGCCAGGCGCAAGCTCATCGACGATACCACCTGTATCGTCGCCAGCATACGCCAAGGGCCGCTCATCGGTTAGCTCTTTTGAGCCAAAGCGGCTAAGGCAGCAGAGACCAAGCCAGGGGAACCATCTACGGCTCTGGCCTGTTGAGTCATCAGAGCTTCCGCACGGTAAGGAGGAGGATTGAAGGCGATTTCGGTCCTGTCAAACGCTCGTCCCTGTAGAATTCGCTGTTCCAATTCATACTGAGAGTCCGGTTTCTTTAGGCGACGAGGACTGGGATGAGGGTCAAGCAGAGCTGCAGGACCCTCGTCTTCGTAGACTTTTGGACAACGACGAACTCGGGCGATGGGTAAGACCGGAACTGATACAGGCAATGGCTTCATTGGCAGCTGGGATCTTGACACTTTCTGTTTGGGGTTGGTTATCTGCAGGTATTGGTTCCGAAGGGCATTTCTAGCAGAACGAGTGTGATAGTCAATTGACACCTCGTAAGGTATCTTGCCCTCCCGATTCTTGAAGGACTTGTCTGTCATCAGAACATGCCTCATGCCACCAGCAGCGTTACACAGCTGGTTGACCACACGAGCTACGCCTCCATTGTCAACCAGGCGCCCAGAGCCACCCATGGCCGCGAGGTGCAGGTAAGAGTTCCCGTCCTTGTCCCTATCGTAGAAGATGTGTCTCGTTGACACCAGCTTCTCTGACAAGAGGTAGGAAAACGTGCTGGAGTATCCGCGACATATAATTTGCTGGATGAAGCTGTGTGAGCCAAGGCTTCGATGGGCTGGACATCCAAATAGAAGGGCATTTATCCACTCCCTAGAAATGCCCTCACGATTTTCCTCCACGAAATCTCTGAGGGTTCTTGCGACGGTGTCGTCCTCGTGTCGAGGCCCGCGAGGAGATTTTTCCACCAAGGCTTGGGAGAGCCTGGATGCTGCTTCGGGATTATTGAGTTTACCTGCGGCTGCTAGAGCGGCAGCAAGTTTGGTCATGTCCCATGGAGCTCTAACCGCGTTGTTCCACTCGAAAAGAAAGGCGTCGTGAACGCCAGGCCCTTCCAAATCCGCAACGGGACTCTCTTCTCGTTGGAGGTAATCAAAACCTTCGGGAGCTTGAGGCGCAGGTCGCATGCTGCTTTGACTCGTCTTAGGAGACCTCACGTTGGTCTCCCTGGTCGACGCCTTGGTCGAGGCATAGGCGTAGGTAGCGGTGGACTCTGTAGGGTGGGGTTGGTCTGTGGTCGGTTTCGCCGCGACAGTGTCGCTGCACCAGGTATTCTTTTCCATAGAACCCTGAGTCTTCTTCTGGGTTTCCCCCTGAGTCTTCTTCTGGGTTTCCCCCTGGGTTGGGATTTCCCTATGAGTCTGGGGCTCGGCTCTGCTTCTGAGGGACCCCATTCTGGATTGGGAACTCGTCTGGGTGTTCAGTGAGACGGAATTTGGAGGCATCAAAAAAAAGAAAAATGGTGGATTTCCAAAATTTGACTGCAGATGAATTAAATCGAAATTTAATGTCCTTGGAAGATTGCTTGACTCGTTTCGCCTGCGGGTTTAGACAGCCGCTGCTGAAAGCGATAGACTCGGTTTCAGTCACTTCCGATACTGAACGGGAGCAGTTGGAGCTCATTCGTGAAGTGATCGACTCCAGTCAGAGCTCGTCGGACCTGGTGAAGGCCGCTCGTCTTGCCAAGAAGGTCGCTCAGGGGAAGGAGATCGCCGATTTCGAAGCATTGCATGAGTTGGGCGCCAAGAACCTTCATCCCTTGATAGCATTTCTGGTAGCGGCTTGCAGCTCCCTGTTCCAACCTAATTCATCCAGTGATCCTATGATGGATGCTGTGACCAATGTTCTCCAAGGCATGCAGCCCATTGAGAACCGTTACCTTCTGATGCAGCTGTTATTGCATGCAAACCGCTATGATGAGGCTGACGCGCTCCTCGCTCGTCTGCAGCACGATTCACCCGATTCTCCTTTGGTGAGGATCGCTGAGGGAGTGATGGCGCTGGAGTCAGGCAATTACGCTGACGCCTTCGTCTACCTCCGAGACGCTATCTCTATGACCGCCAAAGGCGATGAGTTGAGGGCTGGTGATCAGCTGCTTGTGGGCAGGGGCCTGGTGAACATGATAAGGGGACACGTCGAGGAGGCGGAAGAGGATATACAGCGGTCTCTGGAACACTACGCTGACAAAGGGGATGCTCGAGCCAATCTGGTGGTTCTGAGAAGCATTCAGCATAAACCTGACGAGGCCGCAACCCACTTTGACAGTCTCAGGACTGAGTGTCCCAATCACCCACTGGTACGGAAGATGTGTCAGTTGGATGCTGCGTTCGATTCTTTTGGTGTGCCCGCATAAAAATTTCAGATGTTACATATACATCGACGCTTAAAACAATAGTGCTGCAGTCACGAATGCAACTAAAGATACGGTTGCGGTTTTGGAGCTATTAAATGGCGCCGGGTTCGTTGATGGCGAGTCATCATCGAGGTTATCTAGGAGTAGTCGCACGTTAAGGATGCCTGCTTGCCCCTCCATAGACCGAACCCTACCGAAAGGCGCAGACTGGGATATGGCTCGTTTCATGTCCGAGAGGGAGGCGTCGGGAAAGCTCGCAAATGCATGTCCGAGCGCCGAGGCCACGAGAGCTGCAGCGCACGCAGACCCTGTTGCTGGCAATAGACTCTCAGCCTTGGAGTCCCAGACGGCGATGATGTCTCTTCCAGGAGCGAAAACCTGAACGTAGGGACCTCGGTTGGTGTAATACTCGAGCAGTCCGTTTCTATCGGTTGCCCCAACAACCACGATGTTTTCAGTATCATACAGGGCAGGATAGTCGAACACTGAGCGGCCGAGCCAGTCACCTTCGTCTCCAGCGGGAGTCACATGGATCTGGTTTAAGTATGCCGTCTTACCAAAAGCTTGCAGTTCCACCATGGAGAAGTCAGCGTGTCCGTACGAATGCAGGCCAACCCGAATTCCAAGAACAGAACTGAAGTTCATAGCTCGCACAACAGCGGAGCGTCGTATTTTTCCTTCGTCAGTCATGACTTTAGCGCAGAACACCACACAGGAAGGGCACGATCCAACGATTCCAAGATCGTTGTTTGACGCGCCTCCGATAATTGAGAGCATTCCGGTTCCTTGGAGACCACCGCCCACGGCAATGCTGACCCCGGAATCGTTGTCGGCGAAATCCCATCCAGCTGAGCGTTGCCCGTTTGGACATACGACAGGGGCCCACTGCACGTCAGGCACGTACAACAAGCACTCGTTGGCATAAATCATCACTGGAGAGGGCCAAGGGTTCTGTGGGCGGTTCCAGGACGTCATCCAGTTCATACCTACGTCGTAGCTGGATCCCTTCAACGAACCCCCATAATACCATTGCATCGATCCCCAGGGGTCACTGAACTCGGAAGACGCGCTGAGCCAGTCCTCAGGAGTGTTCGTCACATCCGGAATTTGGGGGAGGTTCCCCATTAGCTCGTGAAGCTTATTGTCAACGTCCCGATCATCCTCCACGACCAAAACGCACCTATGGCCTGCCAACAGCGTGACGAAGCTTCGATCCTCAGATGTGACGATCTCCATGAACAGGCACTCGAGAAAGTCGACCTGTGCAGACTCCGTCACCTGTCCTAATACCTTCCCAACGGCGCGGTTGCGCTCGGCCAAGGCCGCGTTTGAGGTGGACATCTTACATGACAACGGAACACGCACCTCTGGTTTGAAGTCGGCGGGTGGCTCAGCAGAAGGCAGAAATGAAGGGTCGCCTTCGGCGAGGCAGGTTTCATTCCAAACAACGATGATACTCGAGCTGGAGGAAGGGGCCGCAGCTGAAACAACGTTGACACTCGTGCTGGAGGAAGGGGCAGCAGTTGAAACAACGTTGACACTCGAGCTGGAGGAAGGGGCAGCAGTTGAAACAACGTTGACACTCGTGCTGGAGGAAGGGGCAGCAGTTGAAACAACGGTGACACTCGTGCTGGAGGAAGGGGCAGAAGTTGAAACAACGTTGACACTCGAGCTGGAGGAAGGGGCAGCAGTTGACAGGCTGACTGCAGCCATTAAGGCGACCAACCTCAACATTTTTGCTTTGAAGAGGATAGGAATGACCACGATGGGAATGCCCACGACTGTCAAGAGTGCATGAAGCATCTGCGATGGGAGTAATGCGATCACAGTTAAGTTTGTGTTTTTGGCGAGCTCAGACAACTGCGGAGAAGTCCAACCTTGGCTCGTGCAATACCCGAGAGGCTCCTGACAGGTGCAGGAGATCCTCCAGCCATCAGGGCACCCAAGACAGTGGTGTTTATGGTGAATGCAATGTCGATAGGAGGGGGGACGAGCGGCAGCGACCATTGGATGTCCGACACCACGGCTTCCACATCCTCCCCATTCAAAACCGACAGCAGCACGGAAAAAGGCAGGTCTAGGTGGCATTTGACTCTAACTTCAACCGCACTCAACCCTCGTATGATCACATCATCCGATGTGCAGGTGCCTGCACGAAATCCGTTTAACGCCACGGGGGCGGAGACCACCATAGCGTCCTTCATGGAGAGGACAGTCGTATTGAGCCAGATGAAGCGCACACTCATGTTGATAACGTTGTCGTGGAAATTAAAGACCTCGATGTCCGGTACGAATGGCATCCGATGGGGAACTGCTTAGATGCGCCTGTTTGACCTACGAAACAGAGAGAACTCACGAGTGAAGATGAGACTGTAACTCCTGCCTAGGGATCGTAATTTGAAGTCGTAGGATATTAGCTCTGTTAGCAGAGGTCGACTACTGTTAAGCTTCCTTGCCGCATCAATCAGTACCGACCACTCATCCACTTGAAAGAATACAGACGAATGAAATTTGGTCACCTGCTCATGGATGTCGACAGCAGGAGTCGTGAGTGATCCGAGTAAACGTTTCCCAGCGCCGGCCTGGGAAACGTGGACGTCAACGGTGCTCGGATAGTGCCTAGCGGACCCAACGGAGCTCGAACGGATAACAGTGGCTGTCACCAGGAAATGAGCAGCGACATCGTTCACACTGACCAGCTCAGCAGCGTTAACGATTATGTCAGCCTTGTCCACCTGGTTTTGAAGGACTCCTGGGAGAATTGAAAAGTAGACAACGGGGAGTGCCACCGCAACGAGAAAAAGAGCAACGGCAAAGACAATGGCAAGAATTCCAACGAGTTTCGCGTGGAAGAAAAAGCCGAATGAGCGGCGCACAAGCGATGTCATTAAAAGATCGAGAATTAGTATTGCCGGTGAATGCAACGAGGGCTAGCATTATCGCCTGTGGACGAAACGCCTGGTCAATCTTCCCAACGCTCGAGTGAATCGCCAGCGCCAGTACTAGAGCGACAGCAGCGTATAGCACAGTCGCCATCCACATCGGACTTGGCAGAATCAGGGGAGTGGGCCACACAGAGACGACCCAACACTGATGAGCTCGAATGGCTGCCGCCATCGGTCGCGACTCTTCCGATTCCCCATCGGTGGCCGCAAGCGAGCGGGCTTCACTCGGGCGACCGCTTGGAGCTGAGCAAGGAGGATGCCATGCGGCTGACCAGAATGAGGAAACCGTCGAGGCCGTTTCAAGTTTCGGACGAGGCAGTGGACCGTATCGTAGTTCTTCTGATGCTGGTCTACTACACAGTAACTCTCTTAGTGGCCTTATATTTCTATACGGATACGGTAAACACGATATCTGGAGCCGTACAATACATGTGGCAACTGATCAGCTTCCACATCCTCGGAATTAGGATTGAGGACTGACCAGAAGATGCCTGGCGATTGATCGTAGCCTGGTCGGTGTGACTGAACAACGTTGGCAGCGACGCGCTGCGAGCGAAATGCAGCACAGACCTGATCCGTTCACAAGGAAAATCTTCATTGCGTCCGTTTCACATTTGATTAATGTTTCCTCTGTGTGCTTGGCTTACAGAAGTAAGCCTTATGGTTTGTACATATGATCTCCAGCCTTATGGTTTGTACATATGATCTCCGCACTTCACATATGATCTCCGCACTTCAGTCTGGGATTTGTCTGACCTCTAAATCTCCATTTCCGTCCGAATGAGAGGTCAAGATAGAGGAGGTCGTGGAGGTCGTGGAGGTCCTAGCCGTGGCGGTCGTGGAGGCCGAGGAGGTCGTGGAGGCGGATTCCGAGGTCCTATGGGCCCCCCTGATTCTATCATACCCGCTGGTACAATGATGCACACTTGTGAGAGTCAAGTTCTTGTGGAGTGCTCACTCAAGGAGAAGGTCCCTCACTTTTTCGGCCGGGTCTTCCTGCAAGACAAGACGGAAGTTGGGAAGATCGATGAGATTCTTGGACCCACAAAGAGCTACATGTTCTCCTTCATTCCCAGCGACGGACACGACGCTGGTAAGTGGGCTGCGGGCACAGACTTCTACATTGACCCTATGCAAACTCTACCCATTGAGAGATTCCTTCCTGGTTACAACCCTCCCGCAAGAGGAGGCCGAGGGGGAGCTCGAGGCGGTCGAGGAGGCCGTGGTGGAGGTAGAGGGTCGTCTGGTGGTCGAGGTCGGGGTGGGCCCATCCGAGGCCGAGGAGGCGTTCAAAAACGAGGAAGTTTCCGTGGTCGTGGTGGGTGAAAGTGCTCTAATTTACCGAACATTAGCAAAAGTGCTGAATGCTCCAAAGAGTTGTTAGCAAAGAGCAACCTTTGGGGAGTTGTTAGCAAAGAGTTGTTATCAACCTTTGGGGAGTTGTTATCAATTATCAACGGAAAAAGTGCTCTTATCGACAGAGTACCACGAAGAAGTGCATGCCTGCCTGGCCATCACAGGAAACACGCTCTACTCGGGCAGCGCGTTAGGTATCGTGTGGACCTGGGATCTTCTGTTGGAGTCCCCGAGACCTTTGACTGTGTCTACTTTTCCGATAACCTCACTGGCTCTGACTCCCGAGTGCTTCGCGATGAACTCCTCGGGGCAGGTATACGCTCTCGGCGAGACGGCACGGCCTGTGGTTTCTGTACGACCAGCAGGTTGGGCTCGAATGGTGCACCTCGACAGCGGAACGTTAGCCATGCCGGTCATGCAGGACGAACCATCCCTCGTCCTGGTGGATCCGCGCACCAGGCAGTTAGTCTCGTGTTGGGAATTGGGTTGCCTGGTGTCCTCAGTGGCCTCTCGAAACTCTCTTGTAGTCTGCGGTGGGCTGGAAGGTGGAGTGGTTACAATCGATATTCGCAAGGGCCTACTGGGGTTGGAGCCTGGCAACGGTATTGTAGCCTCTTTGGCGTTCGATGCTGAAGGGCGATTGGCGCATTCATCTCTCAATGATGTGATGATCGACGGCAGCCACGTGTTCAGCTGTGACGACGTGGTGGAGTGTTTGTGTTGGAACGGAGATCGGCTCTTTTTAGGTTCCGGTAACTCTGTTGTTTGTTTGAAGTCTGGCAGGACCACAGCGGTGCGTGGATCAAGGTGTATGGTTGGCTGGGGCGAAGGAGTGCTGGTGGGATGTTCTGACAGCACCATTCGCGCGTGCATCTGATTAATCAAGCTTCACATTCAACGCTCATTGTTCCTCGTCCGTCTTACACACAACATTAGGGTAGGGTACAGGGTCCCTCTTGTGACCCGTTCGTTGGAAAGCTTCACAGAGCTTCTGAGAAACAACTACATCGACCTGCCGCCCTTCCAGAAAGTCATCTATCTCGTCGTATGTCAGACCCAAGGCACTCTCATCAGGCAACAGCGGCCGCAAGTCCTCGAGGTCTGCTGTGGGTGGCTTGTCCACGAGTACGTTGGGAGCTCCGAGATGCCTACCGATAGCACGCACCTGCCTTTTGTTCAACCCAAATAAGGGGGCGACGTCGCACGCCCCATCCCCCCATTTCGTGAAGAAGCCCACGACGTTCTCCGCAGCGTGGTCGGTTCCCACGACAAGTCCTCCACATAGAGCGGCCACTTCGTACTGAACGACCATGCGAGTCCTAGCTTTGACATTGCCCTTTATGAAGTCGACTTTGGGATTGGTGTGCTGGACCGCTTCAAGGGTCGCACGATGGAGGTGGTCGACACTGTCCTTTATGTTCACCACCACAGTACGGGAAGGCTTAATGAAGTCCAGAGCTCTCTGCGCGTCATTTTCGTCCTTCTGCTTCCCATATGGCAACCGTACCGCCACAAATTCATATTCGGCGCCTAGTCCGTCCACTGCAAGTTGACAAATCCTCCCAGCCACGCTGCTGTCCACTCCCCCGCTGATTCCTAGCACCAAAGCGCCACAACCACTCCGACGGAGTTGATCTTGAAGAAACGATACGCGAGCTCCAACCTCCCACGAGAGGTTGATTGTGGGCCTAACTCTAAGAAAGTGGCAGATAGTCTCTTGGGAGCTCATCTGCAGACAAAAGCAGCCTTTCTGGTTGACGAATTATTCGTCAGATTTGATGTGGTTCTGTTGTCAATGGGACGAGCACGCCGATCAACTAGTTGAGGTCGCTCTTAGCCCACGAACACGCTCGCCCATCGAAGACATTGACGGAATGCCCGTCTGCGCCGTGGTAGTTACACCTCCGTTCACACATTCGGAGGTGGAAATGCCGGATGAGATGATCGCTCCTTCCGAGGCCACCTATCCTGCCGAAAGCGCCGAGATGCGAGGCGTGGAATCCGTTCATTCAGACGAGGGGGTTTCTGCACCTGTTAATTCTCCTCTCCCAGCTGATGCTGCACCTGCTGATTCTCCTTCCCCAGCTGCTGCTGTACCTGATAGTACTCCTTCCTCAGCTCCTGAGGCAAAAAGGGAATCTGCACCTGCGAGCACTCTTCTATCAGCTGTTGAGGCAGACAGGGCACCTCTAGCGGCGCCACCTGCTCCCCCCGTCGCCAAACCCGCTTCAATCGCAGAAAAACCGGCGATGCCGCCTAAGAAAGCAGCAGCAGCGCCTCCGCCTCCCAAGGGCGTCGACGCTGCCAAGGCCATGCTTGCGCCGCAGAAAAAGAAACCCCCAACTCTCCGTAAGGGCAAGATTGTGGTGAGTGTCCACCGGATTATGAATGCAGACCACGGCTAAGGCCGCAACTCTAAGCGGGCTGACCACTAAGGACCAGTCCAAGATGGTCGATAACCTTCCGCCAGAAACTGTAAAGCAGTTCATCTGGGCCTGCAATTTCCTACGAGAGACCATCGATCAAGACCCCAAGAAGGTTTGGCCGCGCGAGCAGGCAGCTTTTTTTTTCCTTTTCCTGTCGTGTGCTCAGATGGAGGCTCAAGGACGCAGCAATGTTACGGGGACAGTTGTTTCATACTTCTCGATGAAATCTGCTGGAGATCCGGCTCTCTGCACCAAGAAGGCTACTGAGGACGCCCCCAAACTGCAGTTCATGCTCAAGGTATTCTACCACCCAGCATTGGAACGTCTCCGACAGGGAACTCGCCCAAGCGCGGACTTCGTCAAGGACCTCGTGGAGTCATCAAGGGCGATGATGGGGACAAGACCAAAGTTTTACGCAGAGCGTGTGGATTGGATGGCCCAGAGCATTGACAGCTGGAGTTGGGAGGCCGCAGTGGAGTTATTCAGAGTGGACCCCACATTCAGCAAGACTTTGAATGGTCTGATCGACGCCTTCGATTTGAACCGCAAGACAGGAGATGATTATCTTAAACGTTTCCAGCAATTGGAGACACACGTTACGTGTTAGTAACCAGGCGCTTCAACAGACATTCAGCAAGAGTAGTAGTGTCGATCTCTTCGGTGCCAACCAACCCGGCTGCAGCCTGGAAGTCACCCACCTCCTGCTCTGTAAAGCGGTGGGCGCCGTAGATTGTTAGGAGATGACAAAGCTTGGGAAACTCAACTCTTTTGGAGTTGGAGGGGTCCAGAACAGAGAGGCTTTTCACCAGAGAATCCTGAGTCAATGGCTTGGCCATGAGGGCAGCAGCGAGCAGGGATTTGAATTGAGTCCTATCTATTGGCGGCCTTACGCCTTCGACTTCACACAACGCCGCAACCTGTCCCTGGCTTAGGTTGCATCCCCCTATGCAGCAGGCTTCGTGTAGCTGTTGCAGATTCAGCTGCCCACTTCCATCCAGATCCGCGAGGTCAAAGGCAAAGGCGTCCATGAAATAGTTTTGATTTCTCTGACGTCAATTTGGAGATCCGAGACATCCCTTTCGTATTTTCGTAATTGTAGTCATGACGATTCGTGTCAAGGCGGAGGTTTCTCAGCGGCGGGCAGCCTGCAAGAGCAAGGTGTCTTATCGGCCAAAAGACGTGATAGAGATCTCAGATACCGATGATTCGACAGTGGAAGACGTAGCACGCGAAAAAGAGATCAACTTGCTTGACGTGACGGATGATGAGATGGTTCGCCTTTTACGCCGTTTTGGGCCCAAGCAACAGGAGCCCCCGCCCAAGGCCAAGTGGGTTGAACCTGCCCCGCCCAAGGCCAAGTGGGCCGAACCTGCCGAAAAATTAAAAGACTCCATCCGAGTTCAGAGTTCCCTCTCCAGAAACGATCGCCGGCGAGTTGAATCATCCAGTCCCGAGAGCGGGGCTCTCTTGTGTGATAGGTTGCCACCGTCTTCTGGTTCTCGTGTTATCACTCGACCCTCTTCTTCTCGGGTGATATTCTGTAATGTGAGACTCCACTAATATTTCGTAGATTTGCTTCGATGTCGCGAAAGCCTAAATCGCTGACTAAGCGGTTGGCGTCGAGAGCCAGCTCTCTCTTTACGAAGGCGACGCCCGTTAAGGAGGAGCCTACCAAGACACCTACCGTCACGCCGAGCACGTCAGCTCAATCACAGCACAGAGAGTCAAGCGAGCGGACTGAGATCGTATCCCCAAGCTTTTCGATTGTCCAGGAATCCACGAAGGAGTCGGCTTCTCTGGTTAGTCAGAATTGGGCGTCATTTCTGTTGACACGCGAACCTCCACTGACTGATGAAATTCACCAATCACATTCCCGCCGCAAGATTTCTGTGACGGACAAAAATTTCCTTGGTAAAGGTCGCGACGCTCTGTGTTACTGGTTACCGGTAACTCACAACGACACCGTCGTAGTGAAGATTCCTCGGTATGCCGTGCCTGATCTTCCCGTTCCGTACATTTCCTACCTTTCACGAGACTGCGGTGTGAGTGAAAAGATGGTTCGGTCGTGGGTCGAGTGTAACTTTCGCCACGAATGCGACTTGATCGGCTATGTTTGGAGGGTGGTGGCTGAGACGTACATGAGTAGGGCTGGATTGCCTGGCCACCAGTTGATCCCACCAGCTATGCTACTGCCTCCTACGTTCGAAATCCAGGATACCGTACTTGACACCGAAGACAAGGAGCCAAAGCAGGTTACTGGAACTATCGTCACGGACCACTGTCTTATCCTGCCAAGGGCGATCTGCGACGCCTACTATCCTTTTAGATTCCATTTTGGAGAGCAACTATTGATCTCTTTCTGTGAAGATATTTTATTCCAGATGCAACTGTTGGAGCAGCTTGGAGTCGCCCACGGAGATTTGAAGCTGCTCAACATCCTTCTTGTAAGGCAGGGGGAGGGCTACCTGTTCCTGCTTGCTGATTTTTGGGATTCGTTCTACACTGAAAGTGACGGGAAAGTCTGCTTCACTGATGAGAACTCCCCAATGCGCACTCTTTTTCGTTGGAAATGCCAGTCTGAGAAGTTTGGCACGCGGATGTACAAGGACCCCTGCCTGTTGGATCGTCTCCGGCAGAGCAGACGTAATATTTCTTCCCTCCGGGTGCCTGATCCAGGGGCTGTGAATATGTGGTCTTTTGGCGTTGTGCTCCTGACTTTGCTGCTCCCAAGCAAACACAGCACTCGAATCAAAGGTCAATTGCGGAAGATCGTAAGTGAAAAGAAGGAAGCAAAGCACATCATTCGAAACATACGAGAGGAGATCCACCCTTTTATAAACGACTCCAATATGAAGCCAGGGATGCGGACCACGCTGGGATTCGATATGTATCTATGGGGGAGTAAGCGATGCCCCCCCTTCGTAGAAAAGGTGAAGGCGGTTGTCTTCAAGAACATTCTTGTGGAGGAGCAAAAGCGGGCTTCAGCTAGTGAGCTCGTCAGGCTCCTTGGTCTTAACCTGTCTGTTCCATCCAAACGGATTTACAACGAAGACCTCGCTTCTAGATGCAGATCTGACCACTGCGTGTTCTGCGACCACAAGAAACGTAATTCTTTTTTCGGGTAAATTATTCCGGCCTATTGCGAAGCATTGTCAAATATCATGGCGTTTGAACTGCTACGAAAATAAAAGAAAAATAGGTGTTGGTTGGAATTACGCACAACATTAAACAGTGAAAGCTGACCACAAGCTTAGAAGCTGTCTTTAAGCCCAAGTTACATCTGTTCAAATCTCAAAAGAGATAGAGTCGTTTCTTTAGCTACAAAATGAATATCGAAAACGACACTACTGCTTGACTCTGACCCTCAGAGAAACCATGCCTGCACTTCGCCGTCCTCTGAAATCCTGGTTGTGCAAGAACACCTCCCCATCGAAGGACGACCAGCCATCACTGAACGGCTTAAGCGGCAGTGTGGCGCGGCCGATGCTACATTGCTCCTCGACGTCATACGCCTCCAACACCATAAACTTGTTTTCTGTGGTGATATTGTCGAAGGCGACCTTCTCGTCGATCTGATAGTCGGTGCCTGCGAAAGGGCCCAGCTCAAAATGGCCGACTCTAGGAACTGAGAGTCTCAAGGTAGACTGAAGCTCTGTCATCTCGTCGAAGTGGAATAGCCCCTTGGCCCAGCGAATGTGAATGCGAAGCTCTCCCTGCAGTTCCTTCGTAACGAATGACCCCAGCACCGTATCCGGCTTGTCCTTAAGTCCCGGATGACGATCGTCACCCTCAACGACCTCAGCGGCCTTCTTTTGCGTCTTCAGGGTGGGGACAGTCTCAAGTACAACGTCGCAGCGAGTGACCTCCTGAGTCTCTGGGTCGAAATCAGCGTCAATTGTACAGTAGTTTCGTTCGTCAGGCACTGGACTGTGGACGTAATGGAACCGCTCATTTACTCGACCCTCGAGTGGTGGAAAAAATGGACAAACATGGTTTGTGATGGAACTCGTAGTGATTTGTTTGATCTCCAAGCCCGTCAGGTCGTCGTAGATCACACTATTGACACCGACGTGGATGTCGCCTCCCAGCATCACCACCTCACGTCCAGGCGCAGCGTTTTTCCAATCGAAACAGAGGACCAGGAGCTGAGTTAGCTCCTCCTCGGAGTAAGGCCAGTGGTCACGCAGGAAGTCGACCTTCTCGGCCTTCTTCTTGATGTCAGCTGGGGAATCTCCCACAAATGGGATCTCCGCGCCAACGATCATCAATGAAAGACCTGTTGTCTCGAAGGCCTTCCTCACTGCAGACCACTGCCTATCGCTCATGATGGTGTCCCATTTCTGAACTCCCTCGGAGGTGATGCGGTTTCCGCGCATATCTAACATCAGAACGCCACAAGGCCCGTACCGATGGAACTGCAGCTCGTCAATGGGATCGTCTTTTCGAGGTAGGAACCCCTTGCATTTGGGGTTGTACAGCTGCGCCTGGTACTCACGATAAACCTTCATTGCACATTGAAGGAAATCAGGAGTGTAGGCTTGGCGACCGTTGGCGTCCTTCATAGTGGTGAAGTCGTTGGCAACATCATTGTCTGACCAAATCATGTGGTTGGCCACAGCGGCGAGGGTAGGCTCACAGTGGGGCTGATTCCAGGTCTCACGGTAGCTTTCACGAAGTTGATCAAGAGCACGCTTCTTCATTTTCTTCTGAGAGTACTTATCATGCTTGTCGAAGTTCTCCATAGCGATCACTGCACGTTCCAAATAGCCATTAGCAGTGGTGTACACCTGGTCCCCCAGGTGAAGAATGGCGTTGACATCATTGTCCTGCACGTACCGGTGGACCCGACCCCAGGGATTCTCCTCTCCTTCGAGCAGCCGAGTGAATCTGTTACAGGAGAGCGCGACAAACTTCACGTTGGACACCTGTTGAGGGGTGGTCTTGAAGGTGCACACCTTGTCGGTCCACTGTCCCTCAGCAAGTCCACCCACTCTGATATGGTACCTCATTCCAGACTGTAAACCGGTGGCGGTCACAGTCGTGGCGCGGAACCGCTCGAACTCCTTGGATACAGTGACCGTCGAGCCTTCTTCCGGAACGAATTCGAATGTGAGCTCAGCGGCTTCATCCACCTCCAGAAGCACTATCGCTGTGGATTTGGTGACAGTGCCCACCACAGGACCGACTGTGACGAGGGGAAGATACATCTGGCAATACAATTCGTTGTTTCTTTGCCAGTAGCCCCACACAGCGAAGGCCCACACTCAACCCCTGTCCAAGCCAGCCTTTCAAATCCCCACCGATCAGATCACCCTGAACCCTCGTCCTCATGAGCTAATGATTGATTTTTCACCGGCATGGATCGTGACTCAACGCAGCTGCTGCCAAATCAGAACTCCCTCCTGTCTTCCTGGGGTCTCTGTCCACTGTTTGAGGACAAGCGCCTGCCTGCCGACAGCTTGAACGTGAACCTCTTGGAATGGAAGACGCAAGCCACTGTCCCTGTCCAGGCGCCCACGTTCATAGGCCCTACAACCTACCAGCTCGTGTCTCTCCGCAATGTTAAGGCGGCTGACGAGACCGTATCCGGGGGCTCCAAGACAAGAGTGTTAGTGCTGAGGCTTAGCGACGGTTCCACGACCCACAGTGCCATTGAGATGGAGCCGTTTCTACCAGTGGATCAACTGATGATCGGATCGAAGATTGAGGTGCGTCGTGCAACAGTGATTGGACCATACATGTTGCTAGAGAAGGCCCACACCACTGTGAAGGGAGGATACATCTACGACGAGCCAGTGGTCGCTTCCGCTACGGTTGCAGCAGGCATTGTGAGCCGTATGTACACTCCTTTGCAGAAGGGTCCCCCAGCATACGTGAGCTGGGAGCAGAGACGGAAGACGCCGAAGACCGTAAAGCAGGCCGATCAGCGTCAGTTAGTTGGAGAGTTGATGCTGGGAAGCCAAGCAGCATTGGCAGCTCCTTCCAGGAACATAACTCTGGAGGGCAAGACGATCGTAGCTGCCAAAGTATCTTCTGACAAGATCGCACAAGCTGTACCCAAGGCCCGTAAGCAGCGGAAGCAACCCGATGCCACTTTTTGGGACGACGCGCCCCCTGAAAGGGGTCCCCAGGATCGCGCATCTCCATTGACGTTTTTATCTATGTTGCCGCAGGAAATTCTTGACGCTGTGGGGCCTATTGACGGTCCGGAGGCTCCGACGGACTATTGTGGAAGAGGCGCGGCCGATCCTGTTCGGAGGGGCAGAGGTGGTCATCGAGGTGGAAGAGGAGGTGGTAGGGCAGGTCATGACGACGGCAATCAAGACGGCAGCACCAGACACCAAGGTCGAGGAGGTCATCGAGGTGGCAGAGGAGGTTATGACGACAACAAAGACGGCAGCACCAGATACCAAGGTCGAGGAGGTAAAGGAGGTCATGCCAACAGCAATCAAGACCAAGACAAGGACAATAAGTGTGGCAAACGAGGCAGGTCAAGCCGCCAAACACGCGGAGGAACTTCCAAAGGCAACGTGACAAAGGAAGATCAATGATGTCGTGTTCATTCAAACGTTGAATTGATGCACGGTAAGCCTAAGATCCCAGACGTTGAGGAGTCAGTGTGCACTCATCTTTCAACAGTGGCGGGAGGTACTCGCTCGCCAATAGCCTCCGCCCGCTCAACGTCTCCCTCGTCGACCACTAGTAATGATGACTTCCGCTCAGTGAAGGATTTTGAGGCTGGTCCCGGTGTCGAGAAGGGCGATGCTCACATGGGTGTCACCATCAGGTTCATGCTTTACAGGTCGTGGCTCCGGTGGCATTTGGGTTACCGAAAGATCCCGATCTCCCAGATGAGGGTCGCGTTGCTTGTCATCATCACGCAACTGGTGACGATGGTGGCCATAACCCGTTACTGCCCCCTTCCCCCTAACCCGATCGACGTTGCGGATGCTATGCTGCTCATACCCTTGCTTTTGGTGCCCCTGGAGGTGATCTTCCTTTTCCTGGCGCAGATTCCGACGGGCTTCGTCAGGTTAATCTATGTGCTCAATTTTGCCCTTGGAGTGTGTTCCATCGGATATCTAACGTTCTCAAGCATATACTACGGATACCGTGGGTGCAGCAGCAATAATGAATACAGTACGACTTGGCAATCACAGCAGATTCTGTTCGAATGAGTGGAATGGTTTGTGGATCATGCTCCTGCATTCTGTGTTAGTTTTCTTGATCTCCATCATTGGTTTCTTCTACAAGAAGTTAGCGCCTCGACTTGCAAAGTACTACTTCTTGAGGAGCTCTATGTTTGCAGGACGATGGAAATTCCTAGCAGTGAGCGAGGTTATGCTTTTCGTTCCGTCGTGGGACCCTCCGGAAGAGGATATACGTACGCTCCACGTCGGTGACAAAACGTTCAGTATAACTAACGGCCTTCATATCGATTGCCAAAAGACGGGAGGCTGGGTGAGGAGTCAGCGCTGTCCACACACAGCTCACTTGGGGCCAACCACAATCCACCATCACGTATGTCGGCGAGGTAGACAACAGTGGCAGGCCCAGTGGCTTTGGGTTCTGGAAGCAGCCAGAATCGGGAGGCGAGACTGTGGTTGGGTTCTGGCGAAGTGGAAAACCTGCTGGGCCGTATAAAAGCCGCGAGTCGGCCACTGGAGCTGGTTTCCTCTGCGTCAAAATTGGCTGGGTCCACTTCGAGCTGGCGAAAGTGAGGCTTATCCACCCATAGCATCCAGAACCGCCTGAATCTCGGTGTGGCTAACGTGGAATCGAGCGTGGCTGGTCGGTTCTACAGGGGTTTCCCCCAGGTGTCGTTTCTCTACCCACCAAAATCACTTTTGTGCAGCCCCTCCAAATTCATGGGTCGCAGACGTCTGTCAAAGTTTGTGAAGGACCGACTTCTCGGAAACGCGTCCCCCTTGAGACGAAATCGCCGCTCTGAACAAACATCACCGGGCAACTTGGAGCGCTCTCCAGACGACTGGTCGTCACGAGTCCCTACCGTTCTTCCAGCACACCGGTCTTTGACTCGACAGAAACCTCTTTTGACTGACGATTCGTGCATATCGCCAGAGTCACCTTACTTGTTTTTGCCCGATGATCCAATCCCCGAAGGCCGGCGCCGCTCTTTATCACAGCTCAACACCTACCGCGGAGACCTAGAAGACCAGGAAATTGCGTCCGAAAGTGGCTGTCCAACGGAGAATAAAACTCTGCTGAAGGCCTTATGGTGCCTACGGAGGCTCAGATGCACCGTAAGCGCTCAAGACGCATGTCAACCAGACGCCTGACTTCGGCCTCTACCCCCGACAGGAGCTGACTTTCTGTTACGACAAAGAGAGACGGGGCTTGAGGTGTATCGGACTTATGAATCCACAGCCTGTGAATCACGCTTTTGGCGTCGAAGGTGACTACCTTCGACGCCGCTCCACCCTAAGTGAGTTCCTCCCCATCAGCCATGACGGAGAGACCAGTCCTCAAATCGTGTATCTTAACCCCGTCAGTCAATCTGCGGACATGGTTTCTTTGGATGCGGAGATTCTATTCCGAGATGAGTCGGTACATCAGATGCACCGGCGATT
This sequence comes from Porospora cf. gigantea B, assembly GCF_019968985.1. Taxonomy (NCBI): domain Eukaryota; phylum Apicomplexa; class Conoidasida; order Eugregarinorida; family Porosporidae; genus Porospora; species Porospora cf. gigantea B. The sequence continues at coordinate 59,092 of NW_027178712.1, read as the reverse complement.
ATCGCGACCGAGCAAGTCGGACTCCACGTCGAACTCTCCGGCCCCCCTCCTTCCGCTGCGGGCACAAATCTGCTCGTCCGACTGGTCAGGCAATGCCGCGTTAAACTCTATTGCGGATGTAACGAAAGCTACTGTTCGAGTTACAAGCTCGTGCAACGGGCCCAGACAGAATCTGCCTCTTGGCTACGAGGAGCTGGTACAACAGGTAGAGTACAAGGGGAATGGATACAGTTCTCGGATTTGAATCAGCCACACTTAACCGTTGACGACTGGGTCTCAATGGAGCGCTACGGTGTACCGGAGATCGTCGTGTACGTTCACGGATACAACAACTCGCATCACGAATCTGCACAGGTCCTGGGTCAGATGGCTGCTTTCGGAAACTTTCCGAATTACGTCAAGCTTTTCCTATTCGCGTGGCCAGGGGGAAACGGCTTCTTCGAGTTTTTCAAAGCGAGGAGGGCGGCGGAAGATCCCCTTAGCCACAACGCCATGCTCGACTTCCTTCTAGCGCTGAAGTTCAGTGGGGTGACCCGGATTCACTTCATCTGCCACTCCATGGGGGCCCGCCTTTTCCTGCGGTCGTTTGCAAAGGTGGCGCATTTATTTGCAGCTTGCGATTCCTCCGCCTCTGAGCAGATGCAGCTGCTAACTGTCACTCTTTTTAACCCAGAGTACTATCTTGAGGACTTTGTCAACTGCGACTTCGACATCCTTCGACGTCACTGTTCGAACGTGACACTGTTCTGTGATGCGGACGACCAGGCTCTTTTCTGGTCTGAGTTTATATCTAGGAAGAACGCACTCGGAAGGTCTGTTTTCGGCTTATGTCGCCCGCGAGGCGCCTCGCACAGCCAGGCGACGTCTACTGGAATTTTGAACAACCTTAGCTTCTTTGGAGGTCAGATGTTTCAGCAAGACGACGTGCGAGTCCCACCCAACCTCCGACGTGATGTCAGAAAGGAGCCGAGAAGTGATGGGTATCTGTGGTTAGGTGAGCTATTGTGGAGGTGCCACACAGACCTTGACGTGATCGACACTACATTCATCGACCAGAACATTCACAAGATGAGGCATGCCTACTTCTCATTAAACCGTGAGATTCTAGAGGATCTGAGGGACATCATTCTGACTCAACGACGGGCCAGCAGTCGGATCAGCCGCCTAGACCGCCGAAGAGGAAACGTGTGGAACTACCGTGTTGCTCCCTCACACGTCACTAGCATATGGGATTAGTCTGGCTGACCTGGCCAATATGGTTATGAGAAATTGTGAAATTTATGCGCACGGGCTCAGCGGAGTCGGACTCGGAGTCGAATGACAGCATAAGACTCACAGTATTCCGCCTATCGCAGCCGCGGGTGCCGAGGCCTCCCGTGGAGACTGAAGAGGTGGAGGAGGGCGGAGTTGCTAGGATATGGATTCTCTTCCGTACGTTTTTTCGGTCGATGGTAGGCCAGCACCAGCAGCATTGCTTTGCTCTCTTCCTCCTGATGCTGCTGCTGGCCGGTCAATCCAGCGGAGATCACAACGAACGCCCCTCACACCAAATGCGATACGAAATCGCCACTCGGAACCAATCACCTGAGTTCATGTTGGCCTTCAGCGGCACTTACAATCTCGTCTTCCGAAACGAGTTGGTAGACACTGGAAAAGGAGTTATCATGTACGACTCGCAAATGTCGCGAGTGGGTGGGCTGCGCCTCTTGAATCTCGCAGCCTCCTTCAAGACTGGGGGAAAGTACCCTACCAAGCAGCGCGCCTCGTTCTCCGGTTTGAAGATAACGGAGGACCAACCAGCAGTAATGCAGGGGTCCTTTCTACCTTATGCCCTAGCGTCGGATCTTGGCGCTGTGGAGTGCCCGATAATCGGTTCAATCTCTCTGCCGGCGTCTCTTACAGGCTCCAGCATTCAATGGGGCAAATCCTTGATGCGCGACGGTCGAAACCGCTGGCTGCAACCGGATCAATCGGTCATCGCTTCCTTCGACTCGGCCCTGTGCAAGTTCAGGATCACTTTCACGGGCGTTGAAATTGACTTGTTCAAGTTCCGCTTGGTGACCTCCGTCTTCCTCGTCCTCACGGTTCTCACATTCGGCTCGGAGCTCTATTTTCACCATGCCTTGGTCAACTATGGTCAGGAATCGGCCGTGACCAAGGTCTCTCTGGGCACTCTGGCAGTGCACCTCGTCGTGGACATCTATTATGGCGCGCTGGTTATGAATGCTGGATTCGACGGAGGCGTATTCATGCCCGTTTTCATCTTTACTGTCATTCTGAAAGGCGTATGCATCTTTGCATTTCAACTCCGGTTCATCGTACACGTGTGGAGGACGCAAATCCTTCAGAGTGTGGTATCGATGCGACGTAACCTCGTTTTGCAGACTGAGGCCCAAGCAGACGCCTGGATTCGCGACGAGAGCTCCAAGTTCGTGAGGGCTTTCTCACTTAGCGTCACAGTGAGTATCTTTTTCCTTCTGCGTATCTGCGAGGTGCTACCTTCGTTGATGGTCCTGGTCTTCTGCTTCCTTTGGACCCCCCAAATGTTCAAGGACGTATGGCAAGGTCAACGGAACAGCATTCCCGTCCAGATCTATATGGGATTGTCTGCTACCAAGCTGGCGTTCCCTTTGTACATGTACCTGCTGCCGGAAGAGTGGTCAGTATTCAACGACGACCTTGGGGACAGCGTGTTAGGTGCACCGAGCGTGACCATCGCACTCTTGTTTGTTCTAACTGTGGGCATTCAAACCTTGGCGGCCTTTCTCCAGTCTACGTACGGTCCCCGATGCTTCGTTCCTCTCGCGTGGCTGCCTCACGTGTACGACTATCACCGGCCACTACCAGGCAAGCTCAAAGTGACCGAGGTGCGTCATGTGGTCCGGAGTGCGCAGAGTGCTGTAAAACGGAGCGCCTTGGGCGCCTCCTACCAGACGAAATCGGTGGTCAGACACCTTCGCGACGTAGCAGCGCGTACCTGGCCTATTCGATGGTTTAGACGTGAAGAGGTGAAATCGGTCGATGTGGAGTTAACTGAGGTTGAACCGAATACAATAGGAAAGGTTGAAAGCGACGACGCTAGCGAGGAGCTGGGCGAAATTGTTGGCTTCGACTGTGTGATTTGCATGCTGCCGGTTGACATCAACCAGGAGGAGGGTGATGACCGCCGCGTGGTGACTCCTTGTGACCACGTCTACCACCAGGCGTGTCTTGTCGAGTGGTTGAACATCAAGATGGAGTGTCCCACCTGCCGATGTGAGCTTCCTCCTTTTCCCTAGTTGGCTTCTGCAAACGTTGCGGAGAAGGCCAAGCAACCAACGTGGTTCAGACGACTGCACCTTCTCCCGTCAGCCGGCATGAACTCAAAAGCATTCGGAACCAGAGATGATTCCCCCCGGGTATATCTGTCCCACACAAATACGCGGCCCTCGGTGGTAAGGGCTGTCACCTCACTCCAACCTCCCTGCAGATCTAAAAGTTTTTCTGAGGGCCAAGCAGCCTGTGAGAGCTTCAACGGTGTGCCTTGCTTGGTGTCGCTGTGTGAAGCCTGGCTGCCCAACTCACTATTCAGATGTCACAGACAATTTGCCCCAAACGTAGATATCGCTGCTGGACGTGAGGGCAAAGTCAGCATAATGTGTGCACGTCACCGTTACAACTGGTGGCACGCCAGCCACCCTAGCGGGTTTGTTAGGGTTGAGGGAGGAGCCTTGCAGACCAAGTGCATGACCAGCGATGCGTGGGTCTCCGAAGACGAATAGATGACCATTTGATGTCCAGAAGTATGAGCGACCGAGACCACATTTGACTCCTACAATACCGCCCTGCACGTTAGCCACTGACTGCAGGTTTTTTAGTGCTACCGGCTGCGTTTAAAGCACCCGAGTACCCTACCGCAGCGATGTTCTGAGTGGTCGCCTTGAGACCTATGTGGGACCCACGACCCCAGACGTGCAGACGGCCGTCCATTCCACAAGCTGCGTTGTGAGCGGCGCCACAGGAGAAGTCGGAGACCGGAGATGATAGCAGCACGGGTTCTGGCTGACTAACAAAGCCTTCAATTGGCCGACAACCACATTGACCTTGGAGGTTGTTGCCCCAAGCCCATAACCTATAGCTGTTGGACGCCGCCACCGAGAAGTCCAGCCCACAGCGTACAGTCAAAATTGGTACGACAGTCTCCAGTTGCCTCCAGCGGGTTGGTGGACGATCTTTTAGCACTTCCGAGATTCCCATGTCGCAGAGGTGACCTTTCAACGTGAGCACTACGGTGTGGAAGGCGCCACAAGCCACCTGCCGGATTCCAGTGCGATGCGCTCGGCTGATGGCTGTTATGGTCTTCATCAGGCCGCTAGGGTAGCATCTTGAGCAGACGGAGACCACTGACACTTTGGCGTTGAGGAAATTCAGACCTTCCCGGCATGGGAACTTTCCCAAATCGCGGGCGAGTCGGATCACGTCCGCAGAGTCCGGATTTTCTCGAGGTCTGACTGACATTTCCTTGCCATTAAGTACCACCCCATCAGCATTGAATATAAGGCCACTGTACGCCTCCATCGTCGTCATCTCCTCCGCCTGGCGGACTTTCCAATCCACAAGGAGCTTTACCCTGGAAGTTGCCACTCGCCGCCTCACTAATTCTCCACGCCACCATGCCTGGATAGTGAGGGCACCCCAGCGGACGGACAAGCGTTGAGCCATTAACAATTTCGGAAGGGCCAGCGCCTGCAGCAGTTCCCCAGTCTTGTGGAGCTGGGAAAAGCGCACCAGCGTGTGGAATGTGCGTGCAGCGGCTTGCACACGCCGCCTATACCGATGGAACTGAACCATCTCTGTCAATCGTTCGCCGCCTCTTCCACGAATCTGCCGACGCAACACGTATGAACGCCATCCCGCTTGAATCCTCGTGATGTGAGGATGTAGCTCCTTTAGCACCTTGACTCGCCTTCTCGTTGCGCACCCCTTCCACACTGACTGGATGAGCACGCACTGGCGTTCCAGCGCCTTCTGTCTTCGAGCGTTCCGTGCGAGCTCACGAGCCAGGTGCCCCCTCCAAAGAGCCTGTATTCCGATTGCCGCCCTTTCTTCCACGTTCCTCCTTGCACGCCGACGCCACCGGAACGTCTTGGCGACGGTGTGGATGTGGCGAGCAAAGGTCTGAAGGCGCTGGCGAGAGGAGATGCGCAGAATTTCGTTCGCGTATCTTTTCCGTGTAAGAAACCCGCGACTGCAAGCCTGAATCCGAATAGCTGCCTCTTCCTCCGTGGGAAGAAAGCTGACCCTGCAACAGAGAAGAGACAGACCAAACACGAAGTTAGCGAGTTTCCTCTTTGCCAGTAGATCTCGTACGGATAAGTAGCGTCGTACGCCATTTTGGAGTAGTTTTTGCGCAGTCAACACACTGCGAGCTTGCTCCCGAACCTTAGAGGCTTTGTAGGCATTCTGAATGGTCTCTACCAGCGGCACGACCGCGCTAAGCATCGTTTTGAATTTGGAATCTACGTCGGTCCAGCCATCCTTCCGGATGTAGACCTTCGAAGCACCAAGCACCCATTGGTTCCTGTCGATTCCCAACGTGGTGAGAAGGGTCTCTGTAGCGGCACGAGAGTCACCCGTTGCTGATAGCCCGAGGATCATCTGGATCGCCTGATTATCCTCCAGGAATGTGGAAAACTCAGCTCGGTATGCGTAACCCTTCTGTACAATGTCGACGGCTTGCAGGATGGCAAGGGCGTGCAGTTGGTTCTCTACCATTTGCGGCTCGACGATTTGGGGTTGAAGGACGCTGTTAGGTTTGATGCACCGAATAAAATGTGGTGTTGCAGACCGCAACAGCACAAGAAGGGACCCTATTTCCCTTAGGAAAATCGATCCCGTGAATCGGCCTTTCATCTTCGTTTCATCCGGAATTTCTACCGTCGCAAAGGCGGCTCGTACAAATGAGTTGGAAGACTGCTTGAAGAGCTCGCTGATAGCCGCTGGCATCCGCAGTTTGTTCTTTGCGACGAACTCCGTTGTGTTGTACTCGACTTGAGCCGCAGAATGTACCAACCCAAATGCTTGCCGAGAGTTGAGTTTGGGCTTCACATAGAGTTTCGGGTCGCCAGGTTTGTCTAGGGCCTGGTGAGCGTTGTTCGTGAAGGTTTCAGCGGTCCCACTGGCCTGCAGACAGGTGTCTTCAAGCAAGGAAAGCACAGACGTCTTTCCATCCATTATCGCCAACAGTGCTGCGTTGTCTTCGTAGATGATTACACTGCTATCGAGGCCCTCTGCCTCTAACTCTGACTTCTCTGCGATGAAAAAATACTGGATGAAGTACTGCTGGAGCCTCTCGTTGGCGTAGTTGATCAGAAACTGCTCGAAGGAGTTTTTCTGGAAGAACTCGAAGCCGTAGATATCGAGGATCCCCACCCAGGGCTCCATTTGCGGGTCCGAGATCTTCCCATTGATCAGCTGGACGCCGAAGTCAAATAGAGTCGCATAGAGGACCTTCGACATCGTTCTGACGGCGTTGACTGCCTCCGGAACCGTGAGCGCCTTCTCAACGGCGGAGCCGGCGATGGTCTTTTTGGACGTGGTCACATGGTAATGGAGGCTGTTAAAGTCAACGCCAGACAAAGAGGAGACTTCCTTCAGCTCTTTCTCCGTGCTCAGCTTGGCAGCGCTGTATTCGTCTCGCCCTGGTCACCCACTCTGCCGAGCTCAGTCGTTCCGCCTTTGTGAAGTCCACGTTGCCACAAAGCATGACAGCAGACACCGTTTTGAGGAAGTTCTTTAGCATTTCAGGATTCATGACGGATGAGAGCACCGCGATCATGTCCTCGTGCATCTCCTTGTCGTTGACTGTGGGCACAGAGTAAGTCCCAGACTGGTTAAGGTACTTGTACCATTCCTGTGGCCGAAGTAGGCAATCAGTGTCCTGCACGTGGTTGGCCAATTGGTAAAAGACATGGTATGACCTCTCTCCAGGGTTCTGGAAGTCCAGTCGAGATAGCTCGAGCAAGTACTGGTTCTGCAACCCGGCGAGAATGCCTCCAGAGTGGTGGAGTTTTAGTCGGAAGAACCGTCCAAAGCGGGAGCTGTTGTTGTTTCTCAGGGTTTTGGAGTTTCCTACGGACTCCATGAAAGCCGAAGATTTCAGAATCGTCTGTTGCACCTCGTTCGATGAAATCTCATCCGGATTATAGGCGAAGAAGTTCATGAGTTGTCGGGCAGTCTCCGTTTTGCCGGCGCCTGACTCTCCGGAGACGATACAAACCTGATTGGCGTTGAATGCCACCCGGGAGTTGACCACTCGGTTGGCAACAGCGAATGGATGGGGAGGCAGACCAAGGGGCAAGGTGATGAGGCCAGAGATCCTGTACATTCTGATTGCCTCCTCGGTGTAGAGATCTTTGATCCACTTGAATGGGTTGACCGTCAGCAAGAGCGTGCCAGCGTACGTACTGATCTCGTCCGCAAGGAATCGCACTCTCATGTAGTCTATTACAGCTGCCGTATTGGCGTGCGGTAGCCGAGCAATGTCCACCAGCTTAATCTCGTCCACGTCGTTCGTATTGAAGACATGTTCAATGGATAACTTGCGCACCTTTCCTTCGACGTCCACCTCCACTTCCTTCTCCGCCGCCGAAACAACCCGACCCTTGACGAAGGCTTCTGGGGAGTCGGCGTCGGCGACCCAAACTAAACGGTTAACTGCGTCAGCGGGGCGTACCTTCGATTCTTGACGGCGGTACTTGGACTTTGGGGACATATTAAATTTGAGAGAGGCGATTGCACCTTTGTGTGAGTGTTTTGCACCTCAGGTGCGTGTAAGTGAGTGTCCTTGGTGCGTGTTATTGCGACAATTTAGGACACCAATGTGCTAGCTCTGGTGTTCATGCCACGTATGATGAGGTTGCTATGAAGTGTTTCGAGTGCACGTGTGAACTGAGGTAGATTTGAAGCGATGATTGTGTTGTTAGATGGGGTACATGTTAGATAGAGTACATTGCCTCGCAACTGCAACTCCAACTACGATATCCAGCCGAGCTAATTCTGCCTGTCGTCGGTACAGCACTCTAACGTCGATATTACAAAATTGGAATGCGCGTAGGTAGCACATCCGTTGCAGGAGGCCAGCTCGTCAAGTGCACTCACCCATCCTCGACCACTGGCACCGACATGGTCTTCAGTGTTTTTCTGCCTCATCAGGCGGAGTACACTGATGTTCCTGCTGTGTACTTTCTGTCAGGCCTTACCTGCACAGACGAAAACTTCTGCCAAAAGGCAGGCGCTTTCGAACATGCCAACAAGCAAAATCTAGCAATCGTAGTGTGCGACACCTCACCTCGCGGCCTTGATCTACCGGACGAGCATTCCTCATACGACTTCGGCAGTGGGGCTGGATTTTACCTCGACGCTACGGAGGAACCGTGGAAAGACTCCTACAGAATGTACACGTATGTGACTGAAGAGCTGCCAGCAGTGGTTGAGGCGGAATTTCCAATCATTCCAGGCCTGAAGTCAATTTTTGGGCATAGTATGGGTGGACATGGTGCCCTTACGATCGCGTTGAAGAACCCAGACGCTTTTGCCTCCGTTTCGGCTTTTGCTCCGATTTGCAACCCAACCAAGTGCGTTTGGGGAGTGAAAGCCTTTGAGGGGTATCTAGGCTCAGTGGGCGCCGGCGCCGAATATGACGCTTGCGAGCTTCTTAGAAGCCGTGGGGCACAGAAGGCACTGGGTACCATTCTTATCGACGTCGGTCTCGCTGACGAACACATTTCCCAACTGGGAATCGATGAATTCGAGGCGGAATGCCGTTCCGTGGATCAGGCATCCCGTATACGCCGACAGTCTGGCTACGGTCACAGTTACTACTTCGTGGCTACATTTGTTTCGGATCACATTGACCACCACGCAAGAGCGTTACATTCTCGTCTGCCCCCGGCCCCTGTCTCCCAATTCGAAACCGCTGGCCTACCAATAAAGTGTCGTGCTGCCGTGGCCAGGGCGCCGAAAGCCCCCTTGGACGTTGTGGACGTCATCGTAGCGCCACCGAAAGCCGGAGAGGTCCGGCTGAAAGTTATCTCGAACGCCATGTGCCATACTGATATCTACACGCTTAGTGGACAAGACCCTGAGGGGCTCTTCCCATGCATCCTGGGACACGAGGCAGGGTGTATTGTGGAGTCTGTCGGTTTCGGAGTCTTGAGCGTGAAGCCTGGGGATCATGTTGTGCCCTGCTACACCCCGCAATGCAATTCATCGGATTGTGTTTTCTGCATGTCGCCCAAGACCAATCTTTGCCCACGGATTCGTGCCACGCAAGGCCGAGGCGTGATGCCTGACGGTACGTCGCGTTTCACTGGCCCCGACGGTGAGACACTTTTCCATTTCATGGGTTGCTCGACGTTTTCAGAGTACACTGTCGTCGCTGAGATTTCTTGTGCCAAGATAGACCGCCGATGTCCGCTGGAGCAGGCATGTCTTTTTGGTTGCGGCGTTTCCACCGGCTTCGGAGCTGTATGGAACAACGCTAAGGTTGAAGCGAATTCAACGGTTGCAGTTTGGGGATTGGGAGCTGTCGGATTGGCAGTGGTACAAGCCGCCAAAATCGCTGGGGCAAGGCGTATTTTTGCAGTAGATCTCAATTCTGCGAAGTTCACTGCTGCCACCAAACTCGGAGCCACAGACTGTCTTAACCCTTCGGATTACACAAAGCCAATGAACGAAGTTCTGGTTGGCATCACTGGTTGGGGTGTGGATTACACCTTTGATTGTACCGGCAACGTGAATGTAATGAGGCAGGCGCTCGAGGCAGCACATCGCGGGTGGGGTCTGTCATGCATTATAGGCGTCGCCGCCAGTGGGCAGGAGATCGCGACCCGCCCCTTCCAGTTGGTGACAGGACGCAGGTGGATTGGAACCGCTTTTGGCGGTTGGAAAGGGCGTACCGACGTCCCAAAGCTGGTTACACGCAGCATCGAAGGCGAATTGCCGGTGGACCATTTCATTACGCACAGGTTCGAAGGCGTTGAAGCCATCGGAGACGCTGTGGGCGCACTTCATGACGGAGCGTGCCTTCGTGCTGTAGTCAAGTACTAGCGTAGGTCGTGTCCAGTTGTGTGTCAAGTTTTGTGCAAAAGCTACAGATCCGAAAACAACAGTCTCTGATAATGTTCTGGGCGACATGTCAGAAGAAAAAGGTCATTCGCTCTCTGGAGAGCGACGTATTTCCCCATTTCATCTGACATGCGCAAGTTTGAGTTGCTGAGGGCTAAAGGCTCTATCTGGGGTCGCTGGGACGTGAAGCCGTTCCTAGTGTTGTACCCTCTGCTGTTGGCCATGATGTCGAGTCACGGTGTTCTGGGTGAGGTATTCGGAGAACAAGAAGAGGAGATCCTGGACGTCATCTCGGAGAATCTTCAGCAGGAGGCCCCAGAAGTGAGCTTCCTCACAATTTTTAACTCAGATCATTCACAGAGTATTCGACCTTCCAACTCTCTACTTCCTTACTGTGGCGTTTACGCTGATGGCGCACCTAGGCGTCTTTTTGGCATCGCACTGGCACGTCTTTGCCAAGGCTAGGATTCGGTTTGACCGAACGGAGTGCCTCGATACTGCCACACATGCTATGGTTTGGCCTGACAAGGAGAACAGGCAGGTCCGCTTGGTGCCGCTGCACAAAGCTGACGGGAATGTGTCTGTAGATGTGGACAAGCTTAAGCTGCAATGGACTGGTCAAGAATTCTTGGAGCTAGAGTTCCCTGTTGACTTACAGATCAAGACGTATGTGGCTTCCACTGGACTCGACTCTGCAGAAGCGGCAAGGCGGCGGGAGACCTACGGAGTTAACAACTACGAAATGACCTTGCCCACCTTCTTGGAACTTTTCAAGGAGCATGCCGTGGCACCTTTCTTCGTGTTTCAGATGGGAACCATGGTGTTGTGGCTTCTCGATGAGATGTGGCAATACGCTCTCATGAGTCTGATGATGCTGGTTGGCCTTGAGGCACAGCTCGTTACTCGACGAATAAAAGAGATGGGCGAAATGCACGACATGAAGCTTAAGCAACGGGATGTCTGGGTCCGTAGAGACAGCGTCTGGGTCCTGGTATCCAATGATGACATGGTCCCTGGTGACCTCTTCGCTATTTACGCCACCAACAATAAGGACACGGATACGATTCCCTGTGATGCGTTGTTACTGGGGGGCGAGGCCGTGTTGAACGAGTGCTTACTCACCGGCGAGTCCGTTCCTTGCCTCAAGAACCCCGTGGATCCCTTGGATGAGTCGACGTTGGATGTTAACGGATCCAAGGCCTCAGTACTTTTCGCTGGCACCAGTCTAGTTTCCGTTACTGTGGACGCTCGGGATACAACTGACATGCTCCCGGATGACTCACGACCGATGTTGCTGGCATACGCACTCACTACTGGGTTCAGCACTGAGCAGGGATCTTTAGTCCGGACGATCATCTTCTCCTCTGATCGAGTCACGGTTGACAGTAAGGAGGCCTTCCTGTACTTGGGAATGCTCAGCGTCGTGGGAATCGTGGCGTCTGTGTATGTGTTCTTCCACGAGTGGCAGGAAGCGAGCAGGTCCCGATTTAGGCTCCTTCTCTCCTGTATTCTCATCTTCACAAGCGTCGTTCCTCCCGAGTTCCCCGTTACGCTGTCAATGGCAGTAAATCTCTCCCTCTTTCAACTTCTCAAGGCGCGAATGCACTGCACTGAGCCCTTCCGAGTTCCCTTCGCTGGCCAACTAACAGTCTGTTGCTTCGACAAGACCGGCACGCTCACCTCAGATAGAATGCGTGTGCTGGGGGTGCTAGGTATTCCCTCCGACTCGCTGGTGGAGCTTCCAAAGGAGGAAGATAAGCCTCTCACCACCGCCCTTAACCAGAAGCTGCCGTTTGAAAGTGCCTGCGTGATGGCTGGATGCCATTCTCTCGGTCGCACCTGCGAGGTTAGCCAAGACGGCCGGAAATTATCGCAGGTGGTGGGGGATGGAATGGAGGTAGCGGCATTGGCTTCGGTGGATTCCCACTTCTATCTTCACTCCTCTAAAATGATTTCGACGGTTCCCTTTGACCCTACTAACAACAACTCCGTTCACCCAGGTCCCAACGATGACACTCTGCACATCGTTAAACGCTTCCCATTCAGCTCATCTCTCCAAAGGATGACAGTTATCGTCCGGCATTCCGGTCCCGGCAGGGAGTACAACCCCACAAACAAAGAAAACCCGTCTCGCTCTCCCTCCACAACACGGATGCTTTGCCTCTCCAAAGGTTCCCCTGAAGTCATGTTTCAGTTCCTCAGGAACCCGCCTGCGTACTACATGAAGGTTTGTGAGAAGGCCACACTGGAGGGCCGACGACTGCTCGCGCTGGCCTGGAAGGAGGTGACGGTAGAGTCGGTAGGGCTGCCCAGAACCGAGCTAGAGAAGGACATGACTTTTGCTGGGTTCCTTTGTTTTGGTTGCCCCATCAAGCCCAAGACTGTGGAGACTATCGCTACTCTTAGGGCAACAGGCCATAAGTGCGTGATGATCACAGGCGACAATCCTCTGACCGCAGTCCAGGTCGCGATTGAGATCGGACTCTGCGTCGCCAACAAGAAGACTGCGGTCCTCACGAACGACTCTGGCAACTTGTCCTGGACGGACCGGCATCATTCCCCCATTGGACCCTTTGACGCGGACACTTTAAGTGACTTTGCGGCGGGACACACGCTTGTCGTGACGGGTCCGTTGTTTGAATCGCTCACACAAGAGGCGCTGGAAGCGCTGATTCCTCGAGTTGCTGTTTTTGCCAGGGTCAACCCTCTACAGAAGGAAGTGATCGTCAACTCGCTTGTGAAGGGCGGCCACAAGACGCTGATGATTGGCGATGGGACGAACGACGTCGGCGCTTTGAAGATAGCCCATATTGGCATCAGTCTCGTGTCTGGTGGGGCAGAAACGGTCGAGGAGAAACATGAGCAGCTGGATAGAATTGCCAGCGACAAGGACTGCTCCGCCAACGCCATAAAGCTTCCTGACGGAACAATAGTTGCCATCAATGCTGTTCCGCCCCCTCTCAAGAAGAAGTGGATGAAAATCCGAGGAGGCCAGGCGTTCCAACGTTGGCTTGGCAAAGGAGAAATGTTCAACACCCTCCAGCAACAGAACGATAAGGAGTTCCAATCTCTGGTCGACGAGTTAATGAAAGCCAAGTCTCTCGATGTCACCAAAATCAAGGACCAAATGGCTACTCAACCCAACGCAAAGCTCGCAAAGGAGGCTGATCTCGTTGAGAAGTTCCAAGCGCGTCTAGAGAATGTGGAGGACGAGGACGTACCGTTGCCGAAGTTGGGTGACGCTTCCGTTGCGTCGCCATTCGCTTACAAGGGCGACAACATCTCCTGCGTAACAACCCTCATCAGGTACGGGAACTGCACACTGGCTACGATGAACTTTCTGTATTTGCTCTTGGCCCTGAATAGCCTGGTGACAGCCTTCGTCATGAGCGTGCTTACTCTGGACGGGGTAAAGTTCGGGGACACACAGACGACCGTTGAGTCGCTATTCATTTCAGTATTGTTCTTCGCTGCCTCTCGAGCTAGCGCATCTGAGCAGAAGACTCCACTTCGTCCCGGAAAGAGCTTTTTCGCTCGCTCAATTTTCCTCTCCTTTATCGGACAGTCCGTCATCCACCTCGGCCTGATCTACGGAGCGTGGCAGCTGGCAGTGACAAACCGTGGTGCTGACTATGACCCCGATCTTGATGGCGCTTTCAGGCCCGACTTAACAAACACCACAATGTTTGTAGTGTTGGCGTCGATGCACGCTGCGTCATTCTTAGCAAACTACGAGGGTGAGCCTTTTGTAATCTCTTTCTGGAAGAATACTGTCCTGTCGCGTGGACTGCTGCTTTTCTGCGGATTCCTGCTACTTGTCGTCTTCGAGTACTCGCCACTGCTAAACGAGAAGCTGTCTCTGGTGCCGCTTCCAACTGGTGAGTTCAAGATGAGTCTAATCATCATGGTCATTGCTGATCTTGTGTTATCTTGGGCATGGTCGAAGAGTTGCAGAATCTGGGGGAGGTCACTCGAGATGCGGAAGGCGGAATATCGTATGAAGTGTGCTTAGGCGTGGAATTTCCATTCTTACTTTTCATATCCATTATCACTTTTCCCTCTGCGTTGTCCTCGGGCTTCAACTTTCCTAAGTTGCTTTTGAAGTCTCAGATTCCGACAGCTACATTGTCGCAGTGTAGCTTGGAGACGGAGATTCTCCTTTCTCAACGCTTTCACCTCCGCAAGCTTCGCGGCTATCCGAATCGAATACCATGAAAAGTCGGCCTCTGGTGGATAACTCCATGTGCAAACGGTCCACAGACGTTTTCCTAATTGATAAGCGTTGTCCAGTAGAGCCACTAGGCGGTACCTAGGTGCCCCAGCTGGAATAGTTCTTGGTTTGGGGGGAGACCGTGGACTTCTCCCTATCAGGTCTAATTTGATTGACGAGCTTCTGGGAGCTGTGGGGTCTACTAGTTCGTTCTCTGTGAAGAAATGAGTGAGGATGGAAAGTAACAGAGGCGGCAGGAAACCGGTTGAATGGACTGGGACGCGCATTTTCATTTTTTTCCGAAATGTGTGAAGAGATGCGGACATCTCTTAGCACAGCAAATGACACACTACTTGTGTGTTGGCTATCAACCATTGCGGTGGCCAGGCAGGAACGAGGTGGTCGGTTTGTTGGTGTCGTACTTGGGTGTAGTCTTGTCGTAGGCTTGAGGGACCTGCACGGTAGGTTCGTTGGGATCATACAGAGGGTCAGGTGGGGATGCGGCGGCTGTTTGGCGACTCATAGTCTGGTGTTTCGTCGAACTTGCGACATCGTTGGTCTCTGGTTCTTCCTTGTAGGTCTCTTCAGCGTACGCCTCTTCAGCGTACGCCTCTTCAGCGTAATCCTCTTCATGATACGACTGTTCGGAAGCCTCTTCAGGGTCTGTCTTTGCTTCGGCGCTGTGTTTAGAAGCATACATGTCTTGTGGGGTCTTGAATGTCATACGCATCCAGATTCTCTCCCACCACATCAAAGTGATGGTCCTTGCTGGGATGTCCACGGTGTCGAACAGCACCTCGACTTCCTCCTCAGGCTCCATCTCCGTTAGCTCTACGGCCTCTGAAGGTTTCATGAGCAGAGAGCTGAAAAGCTGTACGGCCTGCCCATTACTCACAGAGGCGTCCATCACGTTGAGCATACCAATAGACATCCCCCGGCTGCTCCATGGTGTGAGGTACATCGTTTGCTTGCTTTCGCAGGTGAGTTGCATGGCGAGGCCCAGAAATCCAGGAGGGGGGGGTTCCGCGGAGGGGGTATATTCTGTTACGGAGGCTGCGAAGATCGCGTTGTCTTCCACATCGGGAATGGCTATTGAAGCCTGCTCCCGCATCTCTGCCACCGTTTTTTTCCATGCGCAACTGGGGAAGAGGGCCCTGACTGCAGCGTGGTTTGTGGGGTCCAATCCCACTACTCGGATGCTATCGTCTGGCAGATGGACGGGAATCTGTACATCGCATACCACTTTCAGAAGATCGCCCGAGACAACTTCCCGTTGTTGCTGGAGGGAGTCTGCGCGTCCTCTGAAATCACGCTCAGCGCCTTGCAGCGACTCCAGGTAGATTCGGTGTGCCTTCTTCGCCATCATACGATGGATGATTCGTTCCTGCACATCTCGAACTGACAGGTCTTTGCCGGAGCTCTGCACATATGACAGCACTTGGTCAATGAGACCGGCAGTTTCGAGGTCCGGTTTCGCGATACGACTGAAGTAGCTTCTGTGGGAGAGCATTTCCTTGGTAAAAGTCTGCCAATCGCAGCCGTCGGACATAGGTGGCGACATCCTCAAAGCGTCGGCGAAGCTGGTCTCCGCGCCTGGAGCTGCGACAGGCTTGACTAGGGCAGCGTCCAGGCCATCTGCAGCCTGGCTCTTCGCCAGGTATTGGGGAACGGGATAACCGGTGTCCATATCATAGACCAGCGGTTGGCCCTCTAGCATGAAACGTCGTTCTACCTCAAACGGCACCCGGATAAGACGCTTCGAGAAGCTTTCGAGCAGAGGCCTTTCAAAAACAAAAGGTCTTGATGAGGGACCGAAGATGGTGAATTCGTCGAACAGGGCGTCAAAAGCGCCTATGCGAGTGGCGCTCTGGTATTGTCGCAGCATATTGATGAAGATGGCCACGTCTATCGGTCTGGTCGTGATTAAAAGAGGCCTTGTAGATACTTCCAAGTGGTTTCCCAACACCTGAATCAGTCCTTTTACATGAATGTTCATGTCGTGCTGGCTGCTTAATACAGCGCCACCCAGGAAGGCGGCTAGGCTTGGAACGGAATCCAGGACCGCTCGCCGCATAGAATCCATCTTCACCCCAGGACGAGGCCTGGCGTGCCGACATATATGCGCCAGACAAGGCAGAGCGTTGGCCATTCCCTCTGACGGCGTCATTCGCCGGTCAAACATCCACGACGGGGCTACGTCACACAACACCGGCAAGAGCTCAGTCAGCAGCAGGGAGGCTACAGGTTTCCACTCCACCCATGGACGGGCCTCCTTGGAGAACGACATGTCTTGGATCTGGTTGACCCAGGCAAAGCTCAAGCGAAAAAGAGGGCTATCGGCTGAAAGAGACGTCACTGCTGACACAAACGCAGTGACGGCGTCCTGGGCCATCTTAATCGTAAGCTGGAAAAGTTGTCGGATCTCCTCCCTCGTCAGCTCTGTTTCTTCCTTCAAGCTGACGATGTAGCGAATGCTGGGCATGCACTGCAGCCAGACAGACTTGGAGGGGTTCAACAGATGATCCATCAGTGGGTCCATCTGCGACAGGAGAGCGAGCAAAGCATAAGACCAGTTGGGGTGTTGGAAGGCATCTCGGATGAGTTTGGCCTTCTGAATGCACAGCGCACCTAAAGCTTGTACCCATGCCTCCATCCAGGGTGAGTTAACCCTGCTCATGTCCCAAATGAAGTTCTTAATGGAGCTCTCTTGTGTCTCTGTCACTTTTTCGGGATCCATATTCCAGATGAGCCGCAGGACGTACGCGGGCTGCAGAGCGAGAAGACTGACCATCCGGTGCAAACGCAGTAGCACCTGCATTAGGTCGTCGTGCTGAAGTGCGTCAGCTGTTTGTCGGTGTAATATGGGTAGCTCGCAGTCAGTGGCGACAGCAACAGTCCGCAACGTGGAGGACATCCAGATGCTGTGTATTGGGTGCAGTGTTCCAACATCCTCGTCGCGGTTGCTCAGCAGCTTCTCGATGAGACGTTTGAGGAGGCGGGACAGGTCAGTCTGCAATCGGTGTATCTCGGCCTCGCTGTAATCCGCAGGCTCATTTCGAATGGCGGCTTGCAACGTACTCCAGCCAAGTCCCGCTGGACTCCTACACGCCGCCAGTAAGGTCGGTAGGTTGAGATCGGAAAAACGACCAGCGTCTCGAACGGTTGCCTGTGTTGCCGTCCACGGGCAATCCAATGCTGTTGGAAGAATCTCCGACGCTCTCTTGCCCGTGCCCGTACCCGCTGCGAAGGAGCCGAATCCGTGTAGACAGGAATCATCGTCAAGAACAATTGCGAACCCACGACCAAGAGTCAGGAAACTTGCTTTGGGAATACCTTTGAGGGCAATGGGCGATGTTGACAGCTCTTCATTCCGAATGGGTTCTCGATCGACTCGCCGGTCCGCTAACAGCTTTTTGTAATCCTTTACTCGCCCCCAGATGAACATAAAGCCTCCGGTGAGCGCAACCGTCGTCTCTCCGTACACTGCAACATGCTTCACCGGTGACCGCTGCTTCTTCACGGAGATGATATCCGATATCTCGATAGGCTGCTCGGCGTCGCTCGTTTGGCAAACCATCGACTTGAATCCGCATGTCCAAACTCTGCCGTTAGTTGTAAGGAAGACTGTGTGGTTTTTTCCCAAGGCGACGGTGTCGATCTTGGTATTTGGCGGGAGCATGACCTCCGTGGGAAGGTAGTAGTTGGCCACTGTACGCGCCCCTAGCTTGCCGTGGCGACCGGCACCCCAACCCCACACGCTGTCATTGGCACAAATAGCGATTGTATGGCTCTGAGATAAAAAAACCTTCCGAACGGGTGACTCTATAGCGACTTTCATTGGACGGATCACAGCGCCGGCAGAGGTGTCTGGCCCCAATCCCAGCTTTCCCAGATCCGCGTTACCCCAGGTGTATAAGGCGCCACTCGAAACACCAGTTGTTGTTCCCATTACGGTAGATATGATTGCTGCGCTCGTATCTACTCCTGCCGCGATGTAGACGACATCTTGAAGTGTGGGAACATTGGTGGGTGTCTCGACTTTAGCAGGGATGGAGTTGATTCCCAGCTGACCTTCTCGACCGCGACCCCACGTAAAGATCTGGGCGTCCTTCGTAATGATGATAGTATGCGCTCCGCCGCAAGCCACCGAGGTTACCGGCATGTTCAGTTGCATCAGAGTTGGAACAGTGATTGGTCCTGTGCCGAAACTGCACTGGTTGCTGTCGTTATCTCCCCACATGTACAACTCGTTGGTAGTCACCACCACCCCTGAATGAGTGGACCCCGACGCCAGACAGGCGACTTTGGTTCCGTCCAGGTCCATGGCTGCTAAGGGCGCAGGGGCTACGTCTTTCTTCCGGCGCTCTACATCTTTGTTCTTAGAGGCTTTCTCGAGCAATGAGGTGACGGCACAGACGCTTCGAAGTTCAGGGATAAATGTGAGCTCTGAGCTCAACCCGCGCTCGTCCACTCCAAGCATATCAGCTTTGTCACTGAATCCGACAATGTCTCCAGTGGACAGTAGGACCAGGGAGTGGTAGAGACCAACAGAGATCTGGACGGCTCGGTAACCACTCAGCTTCTGCACGCGCTGCGGTGAGACCATTGCTTTCGACATTGCGCCACCTTCGGCGACGCCTGAGGCGGTACCAGATCCCCACCCATAGACGTTGCCGTTCTGGCCCAACGCCATGCCGTGAAAGGATCCAAGAGCCAGCTGGATGATGGCGACGCCTGTGAGCTTCTCTTGTTTGCGGGGCCTGGTCACGTCATCGAAGGACCCCAGACCCAACCGGCCGTACCCCCCTGATCCCCAACAGAAGATTTCTCCCGCCTGGCTCACTGCGCCAGAGGAAGCAAAGGAGGCGGCCACCTGGACGATTTTGGCAGTTTCCAGCCCGTTAGTGACTGCTTGAGGGAACGCCACGACTTGGTTGCTCTCGGTGCCGAGTACGTGGTTGTCGGGATGACCCCAGGTGTAAAGGAGCCCACCAGAGCAGCAGGCCAGCGTATGCTTGGCCCCGCAAGCCACGTGGGTGATCCGAATTCCTGGGTTGTCTTTGAACAGCACCAACGCCGGCCAATATACGTCCCCATCCTGACCTACTCCCAGTGCATTGTCGTCATTCATCCCCCAGCCGTGTAGTTCACCCTTGCTGTCAATTGCCATTGTGTGGTCTGGTCCGCAAACCGCTCGACTAATCTTACGCTTACCGAAATTGACCCGAGTGAACGTACGGCTATGCCAGGCCCCCATAGCCTCCTCAGCGGTAGCGTCCTCAGATTCCTTCGTGAATCCTAACCTCCCATGAGACCCCAGGCCTGTTGTGTACAGCTTGCCTCCAGAAGCGCCAGGACGAATTACGATGACTGCGCTATGGTGAGTGGACGCTGACACTTGGAGGATCTCTCTACCGCTGCCGCCGAGGCGGCTCACCTTCACAGGATGCGGGACCATACGGCCATCAGTACCCAAACAATTGTAACTGTTACTCCCCCACCCAACGAGCTGGAAGTCACCCGCAGTTGCCTCCGTAACCACCTAAATATGATGTGATTCCGTACCTCACCAAGGAGTGACCAATACCAGCAGCAACCTTGGTTGCAGACAGCACCGGGAAGCTGTCGACGGCCTTCGCTTTCATTGCACACGTGAAGGTGCACTAGTCCCTTCACCAAATTCAGATTTGTGGGATGATTCACAACGCGCTCGGAAGAGTGTTGGGTCCTGATGTCCAGGCAACCAAGTCCGTTTTACTCTCAGGCGTGGCGTCCCTTGAGCTCTTTGAGGAAGTTATTACCTCTACGTTTATGCCCCCAAAGGATATTTACGCAAGTACGCTGGCCAACCAAAACCTCGTAGACGCGTTGGAATCGTTACAGAGATCTGAATGGGCGACCGAATCAGGAGTTCCGCCTGTTCAGCTTCCAGCTACGTCCGAGCCCGTTTCACGAATTTTACACTTCCAATCGACATCACATGTCATCGGCTCTTTCCCAGTTGGCGTCAAGCAAGTTCTGAGCAGAACCTCGATGCGGACCTTTGACGTGCACATCGAGACTCGCGTATCCATAAAGAATGGAACTCCCATGTCTTCATTCCAAGGCTACAGGTTTCAACTCGGCTCTGAGGGCTTAACTGTGTCCTTACACTTGCTGACGCGCCAGATGGCGGAGGCAGCTTCCCACTGCCCCCTTTTCGCCAAGGCAGGGCTGAACCCCAAGGAACAGGGAGTGTTTCAAGGGTACTGCGAGAGGATTCTCGGCCCTCTTTCCAGAGGCACCTTAGTTTCAGGTTCTACTGCGTTCTTCGACGCTTTAGTCGAGTCCGTGTCGACTCTCCCGCTAGCCACAGAGCCTAAGGCCTTTCCTAAAGCGGCCGAAAACGTACCCTGGCGAGAGCTGCTCCAGCCCATGCTCAGCGAAGACCTGGAGCTGCTGGAGCTACCTGAAACCAGCACCTCTTCCTGCAGTGTCCAGGAATGGAACGGCGCCGGAAGGTTAAACACTCGTACGTTTCAGGGCCAGAAGGTTATCGCCATTGCCATCGAGTCCGAATTGAAAGGTTGGTGCTGCGCCTTACCGTGGGCAGCCCTAATATCTATTGCTCTGTACCTCGCCCACCTTGAATTTATGGTGCTTGTGACTGGTTCTTAGTTGGAATTATGGTTGAATGTGTGACCTGCCGTCTCAGTTGGGCTGAAGCTCTCAGTTGAGGCAACTGGCCTTACAGAGGAGTCCTACATGCGAAATAACCCCTAACCCCCGTGTCAGATCAGGATAACATTCCGCATGAACCCAAAAATCCAAACCCTACAGCTCCCTGGCTATGCGAATGCAAGGTGCACATGCCTGTCCTTTTTGAAGCTCTCTCGCCTGAAGCGGCGGATGCAGCGCATATGTCACGTGGGGCTCCTTTGATCTTCCTACGCAGCGGCTGAGCAACGACCTACCTGGCGACTCACGCCCGTCCGAGTTGCTAGGCTTGGCTGGATCGCACTGCTGCGTGGGTGGCCTAGCGGGTCTAATTCAGTCGTCTGCTATGTGATGACGTACTTAATTTACGTGAACCACGAGCATCTGTCTGCCTACACGAGTTCCATCCGCGGATTCGTCTTCCCGGCCCCAGACGCTCTGCAGGAGCAGCTGTCTACGCAGTACATGGTCCCAGACCTTAGTGTGACCATGGGCCGTGAAGACGCCGGCAACGCACTTGATGCCTACCAGCGGAGGTGTCAAGTACAGGAATTCGCGTCAAACCCGTTAGATGCCGAGTTCTACATGTGCGACATCATCAGAATCGACTTTGACGATCTCGAAGGGACGCATAGCGACCTGTCCATTGAATGCGGGGAGAAGTTCGTCAATGATGTCGTGGAGTCTGGTGACGACTCGTTATATGGCTCCAATCCTGCTGCACTGGATGCATTATACGAGACCAACCACACTCCAGAGGCACGCCGCTACAGCACCACCTTCAACCAAAACAACTTCCACCCGTTGTTGGGGCCTTTGGTTCAAACAGGTGATGATGCAGAGGCAGGAATTTTGGGACCGCTGTCTGGCGTTCATGACAAGCTGAACCGCCTGTGGAAATCGCTGGTTCACAACACTGATCCGCCTTTCAACGACAACCCGAAGGAGCTTACGATTGGCGCCAGCTCAAGTCGTAAGCCAGGAATGCGCCGTTTCGTCGACCGGAACCACCATTGGGATTACCTCTTTGCGTGCAACCCCGGAACGGTGAAGGTGACCTTCGCCATAAAGCGCGCATTGGGTGATCAAGAGACTGACTATATGCACAAGGGCGATTACATCGACTTCTTACGGTACGACGTCCGATTCGACAGATTAGGCGGTGCCTTCTACCAAGCCCGCACCCTGTTCCATGGTCTTCGGCAGCCCCGGCACCACTCGCTCTGGACGTTGATTTGGCCAATAGTGACCATTGTGCTACAGCTGAGCATGTTCCTGGTTCCGGTGGCCGCCGTACTACTGGCGTTTCCACGAAACTTGTACCGGTTCATCAGGCACAACTTGCCATTCGACCAGGTAATGAATGACATGGTTGACCCCTTGCATGCGCGGTTACGTCGGTTTGCCTGGGCAATGGTCTGCATCGAGAACACAGCTGCCGTTCTCTACTTCGTGGCCGTCGCTAGCTCGCTGATCATGGTGCTGTTCCCCTCTGGCCCCATGGCCTTCTCCACAGGCTTCGAAAAGCGGACGTCCATGATGAATGTTGTCTGGGGAGCAGGTTGGTTGAGCTTTCAGGACAAACTCATTGAGAGCATATTTGGCCTGTTCGCCGACAACAAGCTCCATGTGCTCGTGATCACCATCCTTTCCATGCGTCTGACTGAGGTTTTGTTCCTGATGCAGGAGGCAGCATTTTTGCTTATGACTTTTGCCTTCTGCTTCCTCTCCATGGTACAGTTTCTGTCAGTGTTTGCCTGCATCATTCTGCTCTTCTCGATCATCATTCACGTCCGCTTTGGCGCCTACTTCTACCAGTTCAGCAAGTTCGGTCGTACCTTCGTGACGCTGGCTTACTTTGCCTTTGACTTCTATGGAGCTGCTGACTTCACAGGGTTGAAGGATATGGAGGAGACCAACTCCGCAGCATTGATGCGAATGCTCCTCGTCTTCAAGATTTTCGTTACCGTGCTGATTCTCAACATGGGAACTACAATCGTGTTGGACGCCTACGCCATATCTGTGAAAAACGTTGGTAGAGAGTCTCGGATGGCCAAGATCCGTGAGAGGAACTGGCAATGGTTCAAGGAGCGCCTAGGCTATTCAGACGGACGGGGCTCGGACTTTCCAGATGAGGAGGCGGCTCAGAGAGACCCTCTACTGCCACAAAGGGACGACTCGAGCGACTCGGACGAAGATACAGGTCAGCTACGGCAAGAGATATCCAAGATTCACGCACTGCTTTCTGAAATGAAGAATCGATAAACAGACGTGAGAATCTTGTAAATCGGCATATGGGTGCTACGGTGGTTCCTGTTCCTGTGGGAAGGAATAACATCTCTTACGTAGTCATCGACACTGAGACGGATGATGCATTGCTTATCGACGCCATAGAGCCTGCGACTGTGCTTCACGAAGCCAAGTGTCGCGGCGCGAGAGTGGTGTGTCATCTATCCACACACAACCATTGGGACCACGTTGGGGGCAACCTACTGTTGGCCAAGATGCTCCCAGATCTTGAATTCTGGTCCTCTGCATACGAAGACACGCCTGCCTGCACACGAGAGCTGCACGACGAGGAAGTAGTGCAATTCGGGAGTCTCAAAATGACGTCGCTCCTGGCGTCGTCACATACGTCGGGCCACCTCATGTATTTATTTGAACAGAATGGGCCTTCCTTCTTGTTTACTGGCGACACTGTATTTGGAGGCGGGTGTGGCCGGTTCTTTGAGGGATCAGCGCTTGATTTCCAGGCAGTGCTCCGAAAGTTTGAAAAGGTAACGTTGCGCCACCGTTATGACCCAGATGTCACATTGCACTCTTCTATACTTTGGCCATGAATATACCGTCAACAATTTAGGCTTCGCCAGAGTGGTCGAACCTGAGAACAAGGCCATCATCAGAAGACTTGAAGCTGCCATTTCCACTGTCTCTGAAGGACGCCTCACCGTGCCAACCCCACTGCATGTGGAGTACGAAACCAACCCCTTTTTTCGAGCTAATGAACCAGCCGTCATGGATTTCGCGAGGGCCAACTCAGAGCTTGGCGTCATTCACAACCTTCGCGAAGCCAAGGACATTTTTTGATTGAAAGATCTGACAATAGTGACGGCGAATGCGAATTTAATGCACCTCATCTGGTACCTCCTGTTTACCCGTATTTGGGCCGCAACGCCGCTGGTGGTGCACGCGCAACCTCACTCGCTCCCTCCGGGGCCCAACATGAAGAGGGTCAAGGTGAGACGAACTATCTACAAGATTGTGAACGGACTGCAGACGAACGTCAAGGAGATACAAGAATGCTCGGCGTGGGCCCCGATTTCGCTGCCTAATGGAAGCACAGCAGTGCAGATTTTCCAACATCCAATGAAGGCCAGAGACTACCAGATCCTGCCCTACACCTGTGAGACCATTAACGTCTCCGCTGCAGGACACAGCTCGCTCATTCCGATGAAGTCCGCCAACGTGGTGGTGGTCCCGCTGAATCAGCAAAACACGTCCGACTTCCACATGCGCGAAGTAGGGGAGCTGCAGAAACAGGCCATCCAGAACTACCAGCAGCCCTATCAAATTGCCACTGCGGTGCATACACTGCCGTCGTGTTACATTCACCAATTCCTGACTGGGCGAAAGTCCACCGGTTTGCTGGGATTTCTGAAGCCCGACGGTACCTTCCAGCCCTACACGATGGCGCAATACAAGCAGATCAATGTCCAGCCCAACAGCGCGGATAAGCTGGCAGAGTACTTCCGACATGCAGCACCCACGACAAACACCCCCCAATCCTTCAGGGATCCCGAAGGACGAACGGTCATTTATGCTGAGAAGGGCGTCCCAATCTGTCAACAGCGAGTGGCAACGGACACGGAAGTCGGATTTGCTGGGGGATCGCCTGCTGCGTCCTCTGTCGCGAGCTCCGTCTCCTCTGCTGGGAGCTCAACTGGAAGTTCCGCTTCTTCGCCGAGTGAGGACTCCGTCCGCCCGGGGACCAGCATATCCGAAGCGCCTTCCGTTGAAAGCGTCGAGCACGAACCTCTGGAGATGGACGAGGACGAGGAATACGAACCATCGAATGATGATGTTGAAAGTGAGCCCGAGCAGCCCAAAGGCCCAGTGGATCAGCTGCTGAAGGAGAAGTTCAAGGACAAATTCAATGATTCGGTCAAGGCCAACACCGAGAACGGAAGCGTCGACTCTCTGATAGCGAAGCTCAAGGCTCGAAAGTTAGCTCTTGAGCGTGCAGCCGACAAATCTCATCGTAATTAACGAATAACACTATGGCCCGCGCTTCAGGATCGATTCGAAAGCTTCGTAGGTGTTTGGGGGGTCGCCTTGTAACATTTCCCCAGTCAAGCAGAAGGGTAAGGTTGACAAGGCGAAGGAAGCGTACCGCAATCTCCCAGCAGTCGACCGCATGTTGCTAGGCTTGACCGAGAAAGAGAAAGGCAAAGTCTTCAAAGACAGCCGGACTCGCGCTGGCAAGAAGATCATTGCTCAACGAGAAGAGGGCAGTTTCGTTCAAAGAACAAAGAACATGTACCTGTTCAAGGGCAACAAGGCAAGCGAGGTAATGCAATCCTTTCTGAAGGACATGTTTCACATACGCAAACCCAATTGCGTCTACCAATCCAGGAAGAACCAGAAGGACATGCACCCATTTGACGACGCCACTCGTGTGGAGAAGACTCTCCTCATGTCGAACTGTCCACTCTTCATGATGGTTTCCACCTCGAAGAAAAGGCCAAATCGCGTCGTGATGGGACGAACCTTCAACCGTGAGATTCTCGATATGGTAGAATTCGGTTTGGAGGCCTACCAGCCCATGAGCGATTTCGCATCCAAAATAACAGGATCAAAGGCCATGACGCTCTTCCAGGGGTCGCTCTGGGACTCCTCGTCAGACATGCAGATGGTACAGTCCTTGCTGTCGGAGATGTTTATCGGTCCTTTGGTCAAGAGAATGAAGTTTCCTGAGGGCATAGAGAGGCTACACGTGCTCACGGCGACGGCCGACAACGCCGTTGAGTTCCACCATTACAAGATCGAAATGAAAAAATCAGGAACTGAGGTCCCCAACGTCGAACTGCAAGAAATCGGCCCTTCCTTCCGCCTCAAGATAGACCGCGTAAAGGCGGCGCCTGAAGCTGTGATGAAGGAGGCTCTCTGGCTCCATAAGAGCCACATGAAGAAGTCTAAGACTCAGATGAAGGGGCGCGAGCGTAACGAATTCGGAGATGTCGTTGGACGAGTTCACATGGGCGGTAAGCAGGACCTTAGCAAGGTCTTTACGCCGTTGTCTGTCGAGAATATGGAGAAGCAGGCGAGAAAGAAGCAGCAGAAACGAACAGGAGGCGGAGGAGACGACGACCTCTTTAGGCCAGACACTAAGGACGTGTTCAGCACTGAAGTAGACATCTAGTGTGTTTGAAGTTTGCCGGTCGAAATTCGGAATTTATCCTATATGGAGTCACTAGAAGGCAAACTGGACCGGTCACTAGATGCACTGATCTCGGAGTCAGGCCCTCAGCGACGTGCGGTCACCAGCAAGCAGCAGAACCGGAGTTCACCCTACGGAATCCAGCAGGAGAGGTCTCGACTTCCTCTTGAAGATCAGGTGGTGGTTGACATGCTAGTCACGGACCGTGCCGACGGCGGGATAACTGTGCGGTACAAACAGACGGACATAGTGTTGTTGGATGGAGCTACAGGCGTCATCTCGTTGCACACAGGAGGCTACATGGGTCTCCAGACGCGTACTGCCATGAATGTGTGCCTAAAGCCCATCAACATCACTGTAGACGAGCTCAACCCTGACGGCGGCACCACTTGGCAAGTTGTAGACGGCCGCACAAAGATGCTGGAGTTTGAGGATGGAATGGAAATTCGAACAGTTGGTATCAGCAAGCCACTACTATTGGCCAGAGGATCCGTCATCAAGCAGTATATGCAACAGAAAAAGAAGGATGTTGAGAGCAAGCGAAGACAGGCGACCAACCTCAAGCAGTCGCCCACCATCACGCTGAACGGTACTCAGTACGTACTGGTCCAGGCGTCGCAGGCGCCAAGGCCGCCTCCCCCACCGCCAAAGAGGGAGTCTCGACGACGATGAAGTTGTGAGTTGCTACTGTGTTTTGTTGTTTCTGCAAACGATCCATTGGCGAAGCGCCGCAGTGAATAGTTCCATGGGGTTATCAGTTCGTTGGGGCTTGGTCTTTCGACGAGGACGCCGCCTCTTGGGTGTACGTTTCTTCTCGGATTTCTGAGGCGGTTTCCTTTTGTTAATGGTCTTTCGAGGTTTCTTTTGGGTCTTCCTGGTCGCCTTAACGACATCATCCAAGGCCATTGCAATCTTTCGCTCCAGCCGCATGGTGCACAAAATTCGGTGTGCCGTATGCACTCCTATAGTGGTTTAGTAACACCTGGGTCGGGTTCCCCGTGTTCTGAAGGACTCATCACGGCAGTGGCGGAGGCTCTGCATGGAGGGGGATTTCCCGAAGACGGCGAGATTTGGGAGCACGTGCGAAGAGTACAGGACTGGACGTCCAGTGTCACAGATGAGCTTACTCGAGAACTTGAGGAAGTAAAACGCCAGCTGCATAGGGAGGCGACCGAGCGCAAACAACTCGAAGCTGCCACCCATGCCAGGCTGGACGCAATGACTCGAGCTGTTCACGCCCTAGTCCTACAATCACAGGAAGTCCCCACAAACAAACCGCCTGAACCTTTGGTTAAACCCGCCTTGAAGCAAGCAGCGCCATCAGGTCGAATCCGCCAAAAAGTTCTCCAGGAGATGGAGCTGCTCCAGTTCCGAATTGACAAGTTATATGATGCCAACCAGGTCTCATCAGCCGCCATCGATTCCCTAGAGCGTCAGGCAGATCGCGTCCAGAAGCAGCATGAAAGTTTAGGCGGTACGCAAGCCACCCAATCCGAGCTAGCGGCCATCCGAACAAGAATTTTAGCACACAAAGCCACAATGTCTCAGAGAGAGCGACTTGTGCGGGCCCAGCAAACCAAAACTGAGGAGCTGAAGGCGAGGTTGGCGGAGTTGTCCGGAATGCCGGTGCCGAAGCCCGTTTCCCCACCCAATGACCTACAGCAGCGCTACGACAGGCTGCAGGCACGGCTGCAGCGCCTCTGTGCTGATGTCCGTCAAAGCCAAGTGTGAACGTTGTGAGGTGATGTGAAATAGCTTGGGGGCACCATTCCTCCCTGCATGCCACGCTCTCGCATCTGGTCGTAGTACACAGGCTCCATGGCAGAGAAGCCTGGTACATCCTCCGGCGTCACTTGCACGCCGGAGGAGTCGAACACATACTTTAGAACGGCGTCACGTGGCATGACGTGCTTGCAATGCGGACACTGTAAGCCATTAGCAGCTGGTAGCACCTTGCTCAGCTGTCCTGGCTTGACAAGGCGCAGACGACAGTCTAGGGGCAGGCTATCCATGGTGCTATCAGAATAGTGGAAACAGAGCAAAACGGCCAAATCTATGCTCCTGTCAGAATTGGTTGAGGTCCCCGAGGAGCTCCCTGTAACAGGTCAGATACCGCTGAGCCAGGTTATAAGAGATAAGGCTCGCCTCTCCGCAGACATTGCTGACTGGGTTCGTCTTGAACACCCAGCGGTGCCCGTGGATCCACACGTGGGAGGTTGGTGTGCACTTTATGCCGGCTGTATGAACGAGAGATTTCCACCTAGTCATGTGGCAGACAGCGTGGCCGCTCTGCGCCAGGCCAGCGGCACGTCGACTGCGGAGGCTCTGATCGCTCTGAGGCAGGAGATGGCGGAGTTGGAGGCGGAGCAAGCAGAGCAGCTCGCCTCTGCCTGCGATCGGCTTCGAGGACTGGAGGCCGCGTTTCTGGCGGGCATCCAACAGCTAGACACCGCCTCAGGCGCATACACAAACCTCGTCGACCAATGCGACCGGCTTCTTGACGGTGTGGATTCCGACGACGGTTACGCCTCTGCTCACGCTGCCCTGATGGAAGCGTCGAGAGAGAAGGAGTGGGCACGCGGTTCCGTCCTGACGCAGCCTGCTGTACTTCGAGCAACGATTGGCGGAGCTGTGGGCGAAAGTAGAAGGGGACGAGGACATCACAGTGTTAACGTCAGAGATATGCCGGTTCGTGTCGGAGATGTTGAGAGAGCATCTGTTAGCTGTTCAGGGGATCTCATTCCCGGGGTTGCATTTGCCAGCTGCAGTTCTGACTGCCACATCAGACAGGCTCCAGTCTGTTGAGCATCGCCTGAAAACGCAGCTGGTTAGGGAAACCCACGACACCCTCCAGGAACAGCAGTGGTTGACTGATAACTTCGACCGCAGCTGCTTTTGCCCCACCGTCTCAATGAAGCTGGCGTCTATGCGTGCTCTGCATAGACTCTCGGGGGTGCGGTTATTGCTTGATACGGACCAGAACGCATTACGGTTGGTAGCGGCAGCAGTGGATCTGACGGCGACGTCCTCTGCATTGTTTTCTCACCTCTCGTTATGCAGCCCCCCAGCAGGCTCTGACTGGGCTGCTCTGACGTTAGTGACGCCTGTCGTTGAGATTGTGCAATCTATTTTATCATCGGAAGACATCATCTCCACTGTGGCGCCGACAAAGTTCACCGACCTGATCTGTTCGCTCACCGATCAGGTCACCCTTCCTTTGGGAGCCTCTTGTGAATATACTGAGGCTGATTACAGGCCTGCTGCCTCGGACGTGTTGATTCCACATTGGATCGCGTTGTGGCGAAAGGTTTGGAAACTCAACATGGAGGAGCCCGATGCTGTATTTGGCCCTCTCGCCAGAGAGTTCTTGGATTTCGCCGGTCGTGTGAGAATTGGTTCGTGTGGACACAGATTCGGCAAATTTCTCCTGCGCACAGCCCAGCATTCGAACAACTCCTGGATCTTCCCTCTCCGAATGATGGCGTTCTCCTCGACCTAATCGTCGCCGATGACGCCCGAGGCCTCGCGGAGAGAGTTCCTCGGATGCAGACGCTGCAAGTTGAGTCGGTCACCACAGCAAGACATCTCCTTCACGTGCTAGGCCATGACACCTTGGTGAAGGTGAGCAAGGCAGTTACGTCTCTAGCCTCATTCTTCCTGACGGTACACGACAAGGTCGGGGCGCTTTTGAAAATCGAACGGACAAAGGCCGCCTTTCAGCTGTATACTACGAGTGTGGTAAAGCCGTGGCCGTATCTGAGGGCACCTCTCCGCACTCCATGGCAGCGGGATCTGCAATCACCTGCCTCTCTGGCAGTCCACGCCAACAGCACCTTCCTCGTACACCAGCAGCTGACGACCCTTCGTCACTTCTCAGAGTTTGAGATACCCGAAAACGAGTTCGCAGTATTTTCCGATTCGTTGGCGCGAACTTTTGACTTCACAGATATAATGCGTGGAGGTGGACAGCTTCTCCCTGTCTGGCTTGCCGAGGTGCTGCCAGAGCCACGAGAGCTATTGGCCGAGCGTTTGGTAAGAGAAGGACTCAAGCACAGCATCGATGAACTCATGAACTACCACTCCGACACACAACGGCTAACGCAATTGGCTGCACAATTGCGTGCTGTGTATGAAGCGTCCGTGACGACGGTGCCCAGCTCAGAGGGCAGCTTTCCCGAGCTGCTCGAGTTTGTGACGGAGTTTACAGATCTGTTGCTGTTCCCCGTCGACTCGATCGTCGCCTCCGATGTGCAGGAACTCTGCATCCTTAGGAAGAAACTGCCAGCGCGAGTGGAATTCGAGCCGGCATTCAGTATCGGAAGTCTTGAGGATTTCAGACGTTTCGTACATCCCACCAACCGCGGCCTCGCAAAGAACGACATCAAGCTTAAGGCTGTCGAATGGCTCATGTCAGTCGGAAAGACGGCTCCGGAACCGCCACCCCACGTCCCCATGTCAGTGGTTTCCGCACTAATTGGCACACGAGAACGATTTCACTGCGAAAAGTTGCCCCCTCTGGTGGTTTTAGATGTTATGAGACTGCGATCCTTGTGACTTTACTTGCGTGGAGGATGCATAAACGCCCACTCACACCTGATCCGTTGGCCCAGAATTGTGGCTCCGTCCATGCCCTTTATAGAAGCCTTGGCTTCTCGATGATCTGCAAACTCCAGCAACGCGTATCCTTTAGCGTATCCCGTGCGACGATCCAGGTTGAGGTGCAGGTTCCGCACTATACCGTAGTCACCAAAGGCGTCCAGAAGGTCCTCCTCCTGGGCCTCGGCATGGATGCCAGAGACCATCAAAATCCACCCCTCAACAGATTTCGCAGCCCTTTTGTCAACCCGCTCTACTTCCGCCAGCGTGTCAAAGCGTGCGACGTCGCTGCGTTTGGGAAGCCTCAACCCCTCACCGATCGCTCTTCGTCCGCGGCATCTAAATCGGGATTTCGGATGTCATTCAACCAAGTGACTCCTCTGCCTGACGAGTTGTCCTTTGAAGATGTGAAGGCTCTTGTAACGGACCTCGAAAGTCTCGTAGGACGAAATCTTACGGAAGACGACCCAAATAAGCTGTCAGTGGTTTTGAACGTCCACTCTCGGTTAAGGAGCATGAAACTAACAGAATGGCCACACCTCCAATTGAGATTTAATAAGTGAGGTCGTGACTGGCGTACAATACAGGCTATCGTCTTCCGTTGAGGAAATCAGAGCTAGGTATTCTCTAGCCGTCCGAGTCCCATCGCCGCGAGGCGTTCCGTGCTCGACGTCCACGGCGAGCCCAACAAGCGGTCTGTTGTGTGGAGTACCGACTGGAGCGCGGTTGGTGGACACTGCTGAACTACTAACTATCTCAGAGGCCGAAAGAGTGGCAGCTGTTAAAGAACTGCATTCGGATCTCTCTAGAATCCAGGGTATCCAACAGGATATCGCGACGCTGGCTCATGGCCAACAAGGGACCTTGGACCGGGTTGAGCGTGACATCGCCAAAGTTAAACAGGAAGCCAAGGCCGGCTGTCTCACCCTAACGGACACGGTCGAGGATACCGCCAATCTGTACGAATCCCAAGGAGGCACAGCTGGGGCCGCTGTCGGCGCTGTGTCCGGCATAGTTTTCGGACCCCCAGGAATGATGATCGGTGCAGCTGTAGGCGGGGCAATGGGCGCTTTTTTCGGACACCTCATGCGTCGCAGTAAGGGAGCTGCAATTGAATCCATTCGAGAGCAGACCATTGACCTCTAGATACGCTTTCTCGGTGATCTCGGTGATCGTGGCGACGAGGGTGAACTTTTGATGGACGCCATCGCAGCCAGCGGCTTATTCTCTGCAGACCTTGGGCCCATTCCAGCCGTTTCCAGTTTTCGGGGTATTCTTAAGTACGCCTGTATTCTTATCGTTCCGGCACACGCCTACGGCGACCCTGCCTACCTTGTATGGCGCGCTTTGGTGTCCCCTCGTCTGTCGTCATTACTCATTTACAAATTATCCGCACCGTGGCTATTCTTCGTGACTGATCTGCGGCAATATTGATCATGGACTTTCCGTTGCTGTCAACTAGGAGAAAGGTCGAAGTACCAGACGACTTAGGCGAAGATTGTGCTCAACATGGAGGTGGATGCAAAGCAGACGACCTCGGCGCCACCAGCAGCACAGTTGCCACTTTAGACGCTGGAGAACTGGACTCGACACCATCATCTGAGGCAGGAGATTTCCCCCCAGCGCCTTCATACGCTGAGACCCTTATCATATTCGATTGGGACGACACTGTGCTGCCGTCCAGCCACCTCACCCACTTGGGACTGGACCTCTTCGACCCCTCATCCCCAATGGAAATCAAAGCCTCGCATCCAGCGGTGGCCGAGAACCTGGCCATGATTGACCGAGTTGCCGCCGAATTGTTTGGCACCGCTTGCGGACTGGGTCATGTGACTATCGTGACGAATGCAGAGAGGGGCTGGGTGGAGTTGTCGGCCTCGAGGTATTTACCGAGGACCTTCGTTACAATGAAGCGATTAAACGTTAGTGTGATTTCTGCGAGATCTCGGTTTGCGATGCAGGACACTGCCGCCAGTGCTTGGAAGCTGTCCGCTTTTAAGGAACTGCTGGCCGTCCAGCCTGTGAGCCCCATAAACGTGCTGTCATTTGGCGATTCTGAGTGTGAGCGGTTTGCCTTGATGAATTCGGTTGCTGGGCCGGCATACTCCAAAAGTTTCAAGTTTCTTGAGGGACCAAACACTGCGACTCTATTAGTCGAACTTCGCTGGATCTCGGAGTTGATCGTTCGACTGACAAGCCAAACAGGCTCCCTCGACCTCATGTTCAACTATAATCAGGCATAAGTTTGTTGTCTTTGTTCGATCCAAATGCAGTTAATAGTATCTCCCGTCTGGTTTTACCTGGCAAGTTTGAGTCAGGGTCCTATTTCCTGTGTCTTAGTCCGAATGAGTCATAGACCTGTTTGTTGGAAAACATAGGGTCCTATCTCCAGAAGTCGGAGGGAGGCAGGGACGCCAAGGTTGGGAAGGGCTTGAAGGAACGATTCCGGCAGCCTGAGGGTGCGTAGGTTCGGCAACAGCCCCGCAATAGGCTGCGCAAACGCTTGTCCGAACGTAACGTGTCGCATGGAATCAGGCAGCACTTTCGGAACGTCAACATATTTGAGTGCTAAGTGTTGAACTTGATCGGGCACCTGGATTACGGAGGGTTTAGTCGTGGACCTCTTCACAGATTCCGCTTTGCTGATAGTGGTCGCTGCACGTCGAAGCAGCCCAAAGACCCCTATGGGGTGGTTGAAATCGCTGCCGAATTTCACGCGTTTCAGCTGGTTGGGCAGGACCCCAGTTGCCAAGCTCTGGTTGAAGCTCCGTCCGAAGCAGAGGGTTTCAAGGTCTTT
Source organism: Porospora cf. gigantea B (assembly GCF_019968985.1). Taxonomy (NCBI): domain Eukaryota; phylum Apicomplexa; class Conoidasida; order Eugregarinorida; family Porosporidae; genus Porospora; species Porospora cf. gigantea B. Next base: position 25,249 of record NW_027178712.1, on the reverse strand, counting down.
AGGGAGGCAACCTTCAGTTAGTGACTGATCGAAGGCGTCGCCAAATCTTAGATAGCGAAGGCGGCAAGGGAGGCATCCAGGAAAAAGAGGCCTATTGAATCTCGCGCCAAACTCAAGTGTCAAGACTCCAGCCGGGATCACCTGCGATCCGGTGACTTGGTTGTACTTGGCGCCAAAACGAAGAACTTTCAATGTTGGCGGAAGCACATGAGGTGCGATTCGCGTATCGAAGGACTCTCCGAATTCCAGCACAGTCAGGCATGGCAGTCCCTCGCACAGTGTCTGATTGAACGCGTCCCCGAACGAGAGGCTAAGGAGGGAGTCAGGCAACTCTCCAGCCGAAATCGGCTGATCCATGGTGGAGTCGAATACAGCATGTGTCACGCCAGCGGGTATGGCGCCTGGGGTGATCGGTAGATCTCCCATCAAAGTCAGTCTTGTGAGGTCGGAGAGGTCGACTCCCACCCCTCTCAGATACTGGAGGGAGTCCACGTCACATTGGAGCATGCTCGGACGCATTTGTCGAATGCACTTCCACTCGTAGTCTCCAGGTTTATCAGCAGCGAAGAATCTCAGAGCTTTATACCTTTCAAAAGGTCCTGCTAGAGTGGGCTTTGCTTTCCGGTAAGAATAACATGCGAGATTAGCCGTCTTTTCAGCAATACACTTGGACAGCAGCCGTAGGCGGCTTCGAATCCGGCAAGCCTCTGACGGCTGGCCCACATCTCGCACGAAAAATTGGTGTACTCTCCGAAAGAATGAAGCTGGCATATCGTTCATGCTCAAAGGTGTGAAGTAGGCAGCAGCACGGGGTGCCGGCCGAACTGCGGCCAGCAGAACTCGCACCCCGCCCTGAACGATAGGTCCTGGGGACTGCTGCACTTTACGAAGGCAGCATAGCAGACCGTTCAACGTGTCATCGTCATGTGGGCGGCTATATGCTTCCAGGACTTCGATGCAGGCACGAAGCTCGTCACACATAAGGAAAATTACTGGAGTTCCATTAACTAACCAAACTCCCACAGACCATCCTAATTCGAATATGATGCAACTCCAACGTTACGCTTTGTTGATTAAACATGCGGTTCGATTCCATAGGACCTATAATAACCGGACTCATGCTTCAATCACCCGTCGAATTCCTACAAAAAAGTAGGGGGAAGATTCCGAATGGGTTGATATCAGGTCTTTCAGTGTGCCTCTACACCAGTAGAGGAGGAAGGATTGAGACCAAATTTCGTTGACTCACCAAGCAGTGTGGCTGGTCTACATTCTACAAATTGGGCTGTTAATTGGATAACTGTTCAAACGCAAGAAGGAGGGTGTCGAAATTGTGACAATGGTCTTACTTCTGAATACGCTAACCCTATGTTTTGTGCTTGACGTGGAATGACCCATGGATTTGGCGTCACGTCTATAAGGATCTTTTTCTGAAACGAGGAAGAGCCAGGACCACATCTCTGCGCGATGCTCTGAACTTCGCAGGTGTTAAAGATAGACTAATGCTTCAGAGGTTAAGTGTTGGCATCTGAGTTGTCGGTTGATGAGGCGCTGCTGACTACGAAACGTGTCCTCCTGTCTAGAGGCTACATGCTTCAGATCAGCAGGGCTCGGCCTACAGCAGGTTTGATGCGTCTACAATGCCTGCCTACCGTCGGTTCCAGAGAAGCCTAGCCAATGTACTGCGTCGTGGTGAATCAATGTCAATTTGATCAATTTGGGAATGGACAAGTGCAAGCGAGCTGGCTGCCAGAAGCTTTTCGACCCCGCTCTGGAGGAGCCGTGCATTCACCATCCAGGGGCCCCTATTTTCCACGACGCACAGAAGAAGTGGAGTTGCTGCAACAAAGGATCCTGGGATTGGGATCTCTTTATGAAGATTCCTGGCTGCACCACCTCCCCTGAGCATACAAATGTGAAGGTCCTTCGACCCAGTCCTAAGCCTGTTGCTGCCCCCGAGCCCGTCAGAGTTCCTGAACCCGTTAAAGTTCCCGAACCTGTCAAAGTTTCGGAGCAGGAGGTCGAGGTGCCCGTGGAAATAATATCCGCTGGCGTGCCGGTGCGAGATGCTCAAGGCAAATTCAAGTGCACGAATCCAGGTTGCGGCGTGAAATACACCTCTGAGGATGAAGAGTGCCGTCATCACCTACAGATGCCTGTCTTCCGTGACGTGAAGAAGTTGTGGCCCTGCTGTTCGATGCACGCCTATGACTGGGATGACTTCATGAAGATCCCTACGTGCTCTGTCGGTGAGTCGCATGGATGGATTATTGACGGCAGGCAAACACAAACCCAAGACCTGTTAGGTGATGTCCTTGTTTTTGATTCGGAACCGGCAGAAAATCGTCTTGAAAAGATGTTTGCTCTTTACGGGTATCACCTCAGTGCCCTCGGGGAGGTTGTATGTGTACTGCTTTGTCTTCGTGCTGCTATCCTCCACTGCAGAGTAAGCGAACACGTACACTTCTTCATGCGATGCCAGATTCACGAATCGTTTTGCGACGATTCTGCCATAATGATTGCAGTACTCCCCAGCAGTAGGGTCACCATAAAGCTTCAGCCATTTGTCTGCTACTGGTCCCGACTTGAACGTCACCACCTTCGGAGGAGGGTACGAGACTCCGTAAGGCTCGCGCCTCTCTTGGGTTCCGCCTTGGAGGAGCTGTTCCTGGTACTTTGCGCTCAGCTCCTCACCCATTTGCCGTTCCAACCGAGCTTCGGCCACCTGATTGGTTATCAGGTGGAAATTCGCCTGCTTCCCTACCTCAGGCAAGGTGATCCTGTCCTCTGGTAGCGAGATATGCACCACAACGTTTTTCGAGGGCGGAACGTCACCTGCGGCCCGCAGAGCAGCGATCTCCTCCCGCGCTCGGTTGGGGTCTATCGCTGTGGTGATCTTGGGCCCTAGGCGTTGGATGTCAGCGTTGTGAAACGTTGACGGGTGCGCTGCATTTCCCAGACACAGCAGAAGGAAACGGCGCATTCTACAGTGTGCGGATTAAGTTTCGAATACCGCATCGTTCATTGGTTGCATACTCAGGCTTGAATCTGCTTCGGAGGCGTGGGGGGCCTTAAGAGTCATCACAACCGAGGGTCGAAAGTGGGTTTCCACAGCACTAATTACGACCGTCACCTTGGAAAACGCTCTCAGCGTCGCACCTGAGGGGTGCTGAAATTCTCTCCGCTCCTCTACATACTTCCAGTTGTCATCCAGTTTCACGAAGCCCTCAATACCATACCGAGGAATGAGCACCTCAAGACCATTCGTCTTCAGTTGGAGAACAGAAGCGGTATCGATCCTGTCACCGTGCTTTCTGAAGAAGAGATACGTGAAGAATCCGGTGGAGGCGCGCCCGCAGAGCTGTGCATTCCGATGCCGTTCACTCAACAGGGCACACTGCGCCTTCATTCGCTGCCTGGAGGCGCAGGTCTCTGGAAGGGGCTGCAGCTTTAGCGCGGCCGCAAGAAATCGGTGCACCAACACATCAGCGTATCGACGGATGGGAGATGTGAAGTGAGTGTAAATGGGAGTCGCCAGGCCATAATGTCGGTACAACGACATCTCCAACTCTCCACTGCAGAAGTACAGCGCCTGATTCATGCACCTCGTGGCCAACATCCGAACAATTCCTCCGAACTGAGGGTCGTCTGGCTTTGTGCACATGTCTAGGGAGTGCGAAAGGGCTCGGGAGCTGGAGAAGTCGAGGATTCTGTTCTCAGTTTGGAGCAGTTCCTTTAAAGCCTCGAGTTCATCTGGAAGAGGTGATAACCATACTGTTTGAGAGACTTACTGGTCTTGGGTACAGGGTGCCGCCGCAGGACGGCGAAGTCGGGGAAGGCTTCCACTATCTTCTCAGCCACGGTGATGTTGGCCAGGAGCATGAACTCCTCAACAAGCTTGTTAGTTTGGTAGGATTCGTATATCTTGATGTCTTTGGGGTCAGTGGATCCGTCGTCGAGGGCGAACTTGACCTCTGGTGAGCAGAGCTCCAACGCGCCTCCCTCGAAGCGATTCGATCGTAGAACCTGTGCCACGGAATTCAGCTTCCGAATTCCCTCAGTCAACGGTGTGAAGTCAGCTGTATCGTCGATTTTGTTCTGGGCTTCAGCGTAGCTTAACGCAGCATGGGACCGGATCACGCACTTGGCAAACCGGAAGTCGACGATTTCCAGCGTGTCCGGATTCACCCTCCAAAAGACACTGAATGTCAGTCGGTCTCGCTTCTCTACGAGGGAGCACAGGTCCGTCGTTAACAAGGATGGGAGCATGTCGGTTCGTCTGTCGACCATATACACTGTGGTGCACCTCTCAGCCGCTTCGGCGTCAATGGCGGTGTCCGGCTTAACGAAATGCGTCACGTCCGCTATGTGTACTCCCAGTTCCCAAACGCCATCCGGCAACTCCCTGAAGGATAACGCATCATCAATGTCCCGACACCCAGGTGGATCGATACTGCAGACGGTGAGGCCTGGCGCCTCACGCAGATCCTCTCGTCGAGCGATTTCATCAGGAGGAATGCACCACTCACGAGGAGGAAGACATCGGAGCACGTCGTTGGCGAAGTCACGGGTAATGACGTCATGGTCCCGGAGTATAACCTCAGTCTCCGTAGCTAGGTTGTCTACAGGGCCTAGGATGTCCATCCAGTGGCCAGTCGGGAATTTGCGGTGCCGTGGCCACTCGTCAATCATAACAGCTATCCGCTTGCTATCCAGTTCGTTGCTGTTCGCCGTCCTTATCGTTATCATAGGCACTCGACCGTCTACAGGAATGAAGCGCCGTGAAATGCGGGCAGCCGAACTCACACCGACCTTCCTGAAGTCGTCTAGTGCCTGCAGCGTTCCACAATACGTCTTCCATCGACGTTTGATGATGCTGACGACTCGTCCAAACAGGCGTTTTGGGGTGGTCACCGCTGTAGGCGCCTCAATCTCCTCCTCACCCAACAAATCCTCGTCCTCAATGAACTTGTCCTGTGCTGCAGCGAGCGTAGCATCCTCTTCTCGCAGCAGCTCTATGGCCACCACGTCATTGTTCACGGACCTGTTAGTGTTCTGGAACCCCTTGATGCGGATGTCCTCCGTTTGAGAAGACACCGTCACGAACCCTGAGAAGCAGGACCGGCGGTCCATTCGAATCACGCCCTGTAGCAGCGTGCCCGCACGTACACGCCGATTTACTTCATCGAGAGGCATATGCGCTTCGTAGACCGTGGCGTCTCCACAAGAGTCAGCGTCTTGCTCTTCCACAAACGCCAGCCTCTCCAGACACCCAGGGAACTGCGCCTCTCGGCTGGCTGCCCACTCCGCGACAGTTACAGCCAGGCACCCGGCTTCGAGGGCCTGCTGCTTCTTCTCGTCTGATTGGGTAAGGAGTATTACTTCGGTTGTGACACCTCGGAGACTCCGGTGAGAGGTAAACCACTCGACAACCTTGTACAATTGTCGGTCCAGCCACTCCGTTCTGGGCTCGAAATCTTGTTTGGGAACATGCGTCTTCTCGAAGAATTCGTTCGGAAACGGATAGAACCTCCGGTGATCTAGGTTCCTTTCGGACCTGAGAGCTGAGGCATAGCGTTCGCTGCTCGCTCCCCTGCAGAGTGCACGCAGTTTTGCATGGCAGCTCAGGTCCAGCTGCCTCAGCTCCTTGAGCATGGAGGATGAGAGGACGACGTTGTCGACACACGCAGAATCCAGTAGAAAGTTAACCTGTCGTCTGGCCACATCCAAATCCAATACCAACAGCGTTCCATCGCCGAGCACCTCTCCGCCACAACCGCAATCCTCGTGTCCACAATCGACTGTGGACCGCAAGTAGAGTTCCGTTGGAAGGCGGCGGATAAACCCTTTCCGGTTTCGCGCGACTCTAACTTGAACTGCCACCATAATTGGTACTTTCATGCACGCATTCGTGCAGTCGGGAAGGCGAGCCAACTCCGTTGGCACTCATTTCTGGAATGTCGTGGATGAGACATTCGGCATGCTGGATTCGGAGTATCTGTCCTCACGACATGCCGAGGTGCGGCGCCATGATTGGTCGTTGGCCAGACCACTGGTCACGCCGGTATACACTTCAAGTCTGCGGCCTCGGAGCCTGTGGATTGATGAACCGTCTTCTCTTGGTTGTCTTTTCATTGACAATGATAGGTTGACCATCCACAGTGAAGCGTCAGTGGCCAGAGTCGCAGGAGACTCGAACGCGACATCTGTACCGAGCGAATTCCAACGAACGCGTCCAGCACCAACGCCTTACCAAAGTCAATGGTACTACCATGATGAGGTTCAGGAAGGTGCAGAACTTGTTGTGCCAAGCACAGACGTCGACGACTCCTACTTCACGTTTCTCAAGGCGAATATCGACCCATCCAACCTCGCAATTGGGCTGACCCACGACCAGCTGGAGGATAAAGCTAGGTACATGCTTGAAATGGCCGATAGGCTGGAAGCTGTGTGGTTCTTGGAGGAAGTGGAGTCGTCGTTGGCGACATTTTTCCTGGAAGAAACTCCGAAGACTTCTCAAATTCATCTGTCGCTTTTATCAGTTCCTTGCGACAAGAGGCCTGAACTTCACTTCATGAGGCACATGCTGCATTTGTCGGGACTCGCTACTGAGTTGTACAATCACAAGTCATGCATATTGCCTATAGACCTCCAAGGCATCGTGAGTCCTGCCTTGAACCTGCACCCTCAAGGACGCGAAGCGGACGCCGCAGCGCTGGCATTGGCACTCCAAGGCCTCGCGCCCCTCTTTTCTGAAGATGTATGGGAGCTTTTGGGTTCGACGATGAACCCTCTGCCACTGGGGGCACTGTCTTCTGTGTTGCCTTACGGGCTGCCGTTGCCGGACTCGAAGCCATCAGAAAGGGAGTGCATGGTGCGGCGTCTTCTCGCGAGTACAACGCAATTTTTGCCAGGCGAATACAATAACGAGCATCCCTTCCAATTTGCTGCAACGAGAGGCGTTCCGGCTTCGGAGTCGCCCCTGCTTTTCGAGACGCTCTTGCCTAACGCGGCAATAGTGAGGTCACGAACCTTCTTGGAACCTCTACCTGTCCCCCTGCCAGCATTGTTCCCGGGCATCTTTAGTGCCACTGATTTTGGCCAACTGATAATAAATAGCGACAACACAACTGCCATTCCGGAAATCGTTGGCGTTGTGTCAAAGGTAGAAGCGATCCATGACTCGAGCACAGAGGTGCCTTCCAAGGTAAAGCTGTTCGCGGAAATGGACAAGTGGTTCAACTACGCCCATCGCCGAAATCTACTGGAAGAGGTTGGTCAATTCCAAGGCCTCGAACGCGACGAAGTGGTGGAAAGATATAGACAGCTAGAGAGCGTACTGCGCATTGACCACAATCTGGATTGATTCGTTTCGATTGAAAGGTGCATTTTACAAATGAAATGGCTTGTCGTGGCTGGGAGTGTGACAGAGGCGGCAATGACCATTCTTAATGATACCGGTGAGGGTGAATCGGACTGTAGACAGGTCATGTCGCCGTCAAGTCCACCAGAGAGAATACCGTGGTGTCTCTAACACATACGTTAGTCAAAGATGCCTTTCAGACCGGCTGCCACTCCGAAGATGGTCCGTACTGTGGTCTTCTTGCGCCACCGCCTATTCGATGGACGGAAGAGTATCAATCTCACAGCCCTTACGTGGTTGTTGAAACAGGCAGAAGGCCATTTTGGGTGGCTGAAGGGAAACCACAACGTCCCGATGCCGAATCCCCCCTGAATCCCCCCCATCTACAGTTTAAGCCGAGGCACTGGAGCACGTATCAAATGCCAAATGGACTTCCAGCAGCTACCACGATCTACGATGATCTGGCGGTTCACTCAACACCAGGGGCGGAGGAGAAGCTGCTGAGCATGTCGTTGGCTATGCACTCGCAGAGCCACGCTATAGAACGGCAAATTGACGGTAGACGCGAAAGCTTGATGGAGACGCTGCCCAGACCCGAACAACCTCCACCGACCTTCCACAATCGAATCAAGGTTACTCGTTTACCTGGAATCCCACGTCGCAAGCGGAGGTCTCGAGTCTTTGTGGAGAAGCGCGTGGAAGTCACAAGGGTAACGAAGGGAGGCGAGCTGTCGCCCCGCGCGCAATCCGCTGAGTCTAGAGTCTCCGTTACAAATCTCAGGTGGACGGGGAGAGCGCTGCTCTTCCTTGTGGGTCCTGATGTGTGGCCTGGGCTCACGAAGGTCCAGGGATTGCACTCGAACAACGCGCTGCTCCGGCAGGGCGTGTCTTTGTTCTGGAGGGGCCATTGGCAAGTGAGCGCAGCGGACCACCCTCTTGTGATTCCCTCGTTCGTGAAATCCAGACCATTCCCCGACTCTTCCTCATGCCTTCGGATCACCTCACGCACTTCGGAAATTTGGTTCTCCAAACCCGTACTGCTATCGGGGCTCTACATCTGGCTTGAAGACGTTAACACACCTGGAATGCTTCTCGTTGAAGGGATTCCCTTTCAGGAAAACGCCGTGAATTCTGCGGCGAGGGGCAACCCTTCAGGCCACTACGGAACTCCAGACCTTCTTGGCTTCGAAAACGTAAGCAAGGGTTGGAAAGCGGTACTCCCCTTCAACGAGTGAGGGCGTCAGAGCGTTTACACAGATTTCACAGGAGGCGAGTGGAGACCCAGCCCTTGGGAGGTGGCTGGATCGAGGTTACTTCACTCAGTGACCAGGCGCACGTCAGCAGAATAGGTTCCCTCCGGTTTCAGTTCCTGAACGAAGAGCTTAAGGGCTCCATTCCCCGAACGAGAGACCCACCAGAGCCGCCTGCCGGCTTCTACACCTTTCCGAAGGAGGAGGGGTCGGGCCCGGCGTTCCTGCCCTTCTCAAGCGACTCTGTCGTCCATGAGAAGCCCCGAGTATGCTTTGGAGGCCTCCAAGTCAACGTTCCAGTTCCTCTGTGGCAAATGGACTGGGCGGATATCGACAACGTCACGGAGGAACGAGAGGTACTGCGGGCGCCTCGAAGCTCGGAACGCTCGCTTGCGCTCGCAGCCATTTTAGAGCGCCATAAAGAGCGGGATGCCTACAACGCGATCCCCTCGTCGTTACCGGCCACGTTATTGGCGGTATCGGACAACAAATTGGCCAGCTCTAGGCTTCTCAGCTCGCTGAAGTCCGGCTCACAGCAGTTATGGGTTCCGCGACCTCCACTAAAGTCAACTGTGTTGGGTGCCTCTCAGCCCTCAACCGTCGAAGGTCTCAAACAACTCCGACTGAAACAAAGGGAAACGGTTAAATTTGAGGACGAGTACTTGAAGAATTTCTATCCTCGAAAGACTAAAGCGTTCCCGTCTCCTTCGTTCCAACTTCCCGGCAGCCATTCTGATGCTTTCTCCTCCCGACCAGTAAGCGGAATGTACATCCATCATGGAACGAGGCTCTCTGCGGACCAGATGACCTTTATCGGGACCCACGTCCCGTTGGAGAGCCCCGTCGCCACATTGGAGGAGTTGAGACGGCTGAGGCGGGGTTTAGCTCGGGCGTTTGGGCCTTGGACACTGATCACATCTGTCAACCTGCACCACTCCTACGCGCGATGTGAGTGTCCCCGCGTCTCCCCATGCAGTTATCGGCGCACACGCAGCAAAGGAGGTCCAGGTCGTCACGAAGCTAGAGGCGCTTTTGCAAAGCGCTGCCCAGGACGCGCTCACGCGCGCGACGCAAAATATGATATCGAATACCCACCTATCCCTCGGAGGTGGCGAGATTCATGAGGCGTTGAACGCAGCGTTTACTGAGTAGGCCTTTAGGTGTGTGTTAACGCAGCATGGTGTCGGCGGAAATACGAGCAGTGCTTTCGGAGAACTCGGAGATGATCGCGCAGGTTCAGGAAGCGGATATCGACATATCCGCCTTGGATCCTGCGAAGATGGAGGTGGGAGTGTCCCTTCACGCTCAGTTGGAGGACGACCACCCTATCACCCTGTCTTTGAACGTCAATTTTTCTGACGTTGTTCAGCAGATATTCTTTGACGAGCAGAATCACAAACGTGCTGCGGTTGTCTCGGTAGAAGCGAAGCCCATCACGCTTAAGATGGTCACGGAGCTGGATCCTGCGTCGATCCACTCTTTTTTTGAGGACGAAAAGGCGTATTGGGCCAAGAACAAGACCGGCAATTTGTACATTGAGAACAATGCTCCGAGGACGATAGGTGTTGACTCGCTGGACAACCTGAAGCTCTCCAGCCTGGAAGTGGACTCAGCGGCGATCGTGGAACTTCTTAAGCAGTTGCTGTCGTCAGAGGTGGCAGAGGACGATTTGGACCCATCCAAGTTGTTCGAGTTTCTGGGAGGAGACACTATAATCGGTCAACCTGACTCCCTTGCCTGGAGCGAGTGGCTTCAAGAAAACGTTGCGGTTGGCCCATTGAACGAGGATCTTTGAATGTGCGTGATTTCGTAATTTTGGGTGCAAGTATTCGCCCATGCCTACTGGTCCCAAAGGAAAAGTGAGCATCCGGGGCGAATCAATGAATCAGACGTCTCATGATTGGGAGGTTTTCGCAGTGCATTCAGGCTTCGTACGTCCCACCAAAGAACTCGACTGGAAAGCCGGACACTACAACTACGATTCCTTCTCCCTACCACCTGGCAGCATGCCTGCGTTCTGCAACAACAACGGACTCCCGGCAACTGCTTGGCGCCCTTTTATCTTCCGAAACCCCCCACGAGAGTTCTTCCTTGAGGACACGTTCAGGTCCATGCCGCCGTTGAGCTCCTGGCAAGCAATAGAGCTCGAGAAAGCACTGTGCGTGGCCTCTGAACCTCTTGGTGAGATGCCTTTTCGGCTTTTCGCGGACTCCAAGTCCTGCGTCAAAAGAGGGCAGCTGCTAACTGGTGGCTTCTGTCGAGCTGGGTGGTGAGTTGCTTGTGTTGCTTATGCTTTGTGTGGTGCTGGAGAATCAAAGGTGATACGTAGCAATTGCGTGAATAGCAACAGCAATGACGGCCCTTCCACCTAAAATCGAAGCCACCCTCAAGAAGCTTCGACAAACACATTCACAGGTGTCAGGTGTGCTTGCCATGACCCAACTCGGATCCGTGTTGCTCTCAACCTTTCCCACCTCGGACATCCGTGACTCCTACGCGGCCATGGCACGTGCTATATTAAACCCAGCTCAGGTCTCGGTTGAGGAAAACCTAGGTGAGGACCTCGAATTCCTGCGGTTCTCCACATCAAAACGGAAGTTCCTCCTGGTCTCGAAGGTGAGGTGGAGGCGGCTGGTTGATTCAGTCGGGTTACGCCATCCTTGTGGGCTACCAAGATTCAAATGCATGACATATTGCCGGTGTGATGTTTCTGTGGTGTGCTTTAACAGGAACACTCGCAGTGACCACCCCTTTTCGGGCACTTCATCAGGAGATACGTTCGCTTGTTGAACCTCCGCCTCTGATGGACTTGTCGGGCATGGCAGGCCTGCTGAACGTCACTGTCCCAAGGATCCTCTTGCCTGTGGGGGGCCCGGGGTTACTCGGTGGCGCTAGGCAGCCGCCTTTACCGAAGACGCCGCCAGATGCGGCTTGGCTCAGAGATCGAATGGTAGACGCTGCGGCAAATCTGGAGCTCGACGAAGTGTGGTCATTGTTGGCTCAAACGAACCGGATGAAACGAATCTGTGGAGGACAGACCTGGTCACCTCTTCCGGACGTGGTACGTTATGGTCAGACATCCTACGTGCTGCCTATAGTAGATCGATTGAACTCGTTGGGATGTGACCTGAGAGCGCAGAATGCCGTAAGATACAGAGGGGATACATATAGTCCGGATCTACTGCCATCCACGAGGCCACTCGGTCACGCAATGACCCAGTCCTACGACACCTCCTACAGCTGGACGACGACCTCGTAAACTGCCAGGACGCCTGGGGTCAAACTCCACTCCATATATACCTCCAGACGATCGTGACGCCATCTCCGTCCGAATTGGATCGCCGTGTAGTGGAAGCGTTGCTGACTCCGCAGTACGACTGGACTGTGAGAGATGCGTGGGGAATGTCCGCTTCCTTTCGCGCGGTAGCTTCCAATGTGCATTGGTCCCATTGGAGGCTAACGGAGCAATCTGCTGTGCATTTGGACCTGTTCGAGACGAATTCTGAGGGGAAAACGCTATTGTCTGCCTGGTTAGACACAGCTGGCTCCCAAAACCTCCAGCTTAATGGCATCGTAGCACAGGCCTTCACGACAATGTCATCATGTTGGCAGCTACCTGATGGTCCCACTACAGGCCGTCTACTGGCCACTCGACCTCCTTATGCCATGATGAAGACATGGATGGACATGCTGCTTAGGTGCCCACGCCGTATATCGGCAAGCCTGTGTTATGAGGATTCGCATGGGTTGCAGCTTCGATACTTGGTTCCTCATGCTCTTCACAAATCTTCTCACTTCCATCGAGACTGGGACTCTGGTGGCACCCTGTGGAAGAACCTGGATTTGCAGATTCTTCGAGTACTACAGATAGCCGGACGGGACCCGCTCTGCCACACAGAACGTACGCTACGCCTTCCTCACCGAACATATCACCTGTTCAATTTGGTGTCGCGGGCCGCACAAGTGAGCTCTCGATGAGGCTCACACAGAACCACCCACAGAACATCTCCATCAGGCGATTCATGCACCGCGTGTTGTGGGACGCCCCCCATTCGGTACTGTGGTCGCGGCTCTCCCAAGTCAGCACGTGGAACGGGCGCATTCACGAAATGAAGACTGTTCGAAGGGAAACATGTGAGACTGGATCTGGCGTCACACAGCCAACGAGGTGTTTTGCCTGATGATCGACGTAGACAAGGGGCATCTGCCATCGTTGTACTCATCGCTTCTACTCGAGCCAGACGTGAGCATGATACGACACTACACCCTTGCGCTGCACTTGTGTGAGACCGATAAGGACCTGTCTGAAACCGTTCGAAGCTCAATGACTCGTACCGTCCGGAAATTGTTGCTGACCGTAGCAGTTACGCCGAGCACCGGCGAATTTGTAGCTGAGCTGATGTACTTCCACCCGAACGTCGCTGTCGACCTTCTCCTCACCCAGAACTTCGCCGAGGACGAGGGCGTCACAGTAGCGATGAACGTCGCGGATGCGGTGGTAAGGCTCGAGAAGGTTCCCGGGTATGGAAGAACGGCAGCTAACGCACAAGTTCAAGTCTGCCGTGTGAGTGAACTGGTTGACTCATCATCAGAACTTAATATTCGCCTTCTTGAAACTGGACGGTCGGCTGCGAGTCAAACGGATTCAATCTCTTATCCAACATCCCTTGTGCACCGGTTTCGACAGACTCGAGGTACTACGGTTCCTTCATGGCGCTAAGCCCGCTTTCCAGGCGAATCTCGTACACTCTGAGGCCACACTCCGAGAAAAAATGCTTGGTGACATGAGCAACCTGGCGAAAGTGGTTGTGGAGCTTGAGGGAGGCGCCACTCCGACACCTATCAAATTCGTTGAGCACCAACTACGATCCAGCGGTATTGCGTTGGCTGCTCACCTAGCCGTTTGGCTGGTCATCGTGAGAGGGAGGCCCATCTAACACAGGCTGTCATGTGCGATGGGACGCCCGACCCTTTCATGGTGATGCACGTGACCAGCATCAACACCCCCCGATACTGGTTCAACCTCTTCAGACACAGTATCACCTACGCCTTGGGGTTCAAGACCATTGATGGACCCGTACACTTCTGGACCAACTTTGTGCATCTACTCATGCAGGCTGCCCAATACTTCTGCCTCGTGTACTTTGTCGTCCTGTGCATCTATTCAGAGACGCGGGAAACGCTGTGGGCATACATCCTACTAGTGGCCATTAACTTCTGCGTCGCCGCGTACCGGGCGACGGTGGTGCCTCACATGGCCCGAGAAGTGAACTACGCCATCTCCGAGAACGTGGACTTCGCCGCTCTCGAGAGGCCGCTTGAGATGAAACCGGCCTGCGACTTTAATAAGGCGTGGGAAGGTTTCCCAAGCAGTCAGCATTTACTCGCCTGCGAATTCGGTCCTCCGGCGCCAATATGGTATCAGGTATTCCGACGCACCAACCCCATGATCGGAGAGCTCCGTTTTGCCCACCGACCCAAGAATCTCTACGAGCGCCACATGAAGTGGCGGGCCTACTACACAAACAACTGGTCCAGCGACGTTCCCAACCAAACCGCTCCCGATCTACGCCTGCGGTGGACACTATTACGGATTGGAGACTTCGCGAGCTACATGAAGCACTACGGCATTTTCCGGCGTCCTCTCGAGGCCGCTGTGAAAGCGGAGACGTTCACGGGGAGGCGTTTCACGAGGTATTTTCTGCTGTACCTTCTGATGTGTGCCGTTCCTTACAACCTGAACTTGACGGGGTTGCTGGGGCACCCTTTCGCTCACGTCCTGTCGAACAGAGTCCTTTTTCAGACATTTGAGGGTGCACACCAGAACCACTACCTCGAGGCAGTCTTCGCGTACTTAACGATGCAGCAGGTGTTTCTGCTCGGCGTCCCTCTATGTGGGTGCTAGGAGATGGTTCATACAGTCTATATGCTGGCGGTTCTTCGAGCACGAATCCGCTTCATTAGGAAGTTTCGGGAACACATGCGACCTTATTTAAGCACCCTTCTCTCAACGGAGAACATTGAGATCAGCCCTCTGCTTGTGCGCCGCCTTCGAGACTTCGAAGCAGTCTACGCCCGTATCTCAGCCAACCGCGAGTCCTACTGGACCCCCAGTCTGCCCGTGGCGCCTGCCTTATTTTTCGGGTTCCATCTGTTGGATGGACTGTTTCATTTTGGAGCGTCCCGTGGGTTCCTAGTCCTGCAGACTGTCCTCTTCATGCATGTCCTGCTGTTCGTAGTGGTTCTGAGCGTCGCGGCGTATGCCAATTCGCTGTTGGTAACTCAATGGATGGCGCCTACATACAAGAATGCCGAGGAACGAGTGGCTAGACATGCCTCTGACGCATTCGTATCGAAGGCCAGCAACTACAGAGCCACCACCATATTCGGGTTGCAGATACACGCCTGGTTGTTGCTGCCTTGCATTCTTCCCATAATGGTTTACCTCGGCGGGACGCATGCACTGGCCCACGTAGACGAATTGCTGGTGTCGCTGTGACTAATTGATTACAGTTTCATTCTGACACGTTACGTAGAGACCGCTTGAGTCAAAGCATCGGTATGGCGCCTCACAGGTCCTGTGGATAGTGGGGTGAACCCGCTCGAAAACCGCCCCGCCGTCGTGGTGCTTGGCCATGGCCAGTCCCCTTTCCTGATCTCCGACAGTGTAAGTCGAGCAGAAAGATGAGCCATCAGAGTACTGGATGAAGCTTTGACAACCGATGCCAATACATGAAGCGCACGAATGTTGACTTGAGCACTGGTGGTATTCGTCGATATCCTTCTGAGTGTAGAAGCGTGCACTGACTTACAGTCCAGTATCCGAGTACTGACGCCAACCCAAAGACTATGGCCCCGAGCAACAGTAGCCCTAGCGACTTCCCGAGAATAGTACTCATCTAATTTTTAACGTTTCGTGGGCACTTGCATTGTTTGCATACTGCTCCCTCTGAAGGCCTGACCCTGTCACTGTTGTGGGTGCGGCTTTGACCCAGGGTTCAGTGGTTGTCGTTAGTGACGGAGGCAATTTGTGATGAATAGCGGTTGCTACGGCTGTACATCTTCAAAGGCTGTCAATTGAACACTTTGTCACACGATTACAAACATGAGTTGTGTGCACTGTGTGTGATGTATGGCACTCCAGTTAACGACCTTGAGTCGGGATCGTCCAAAAACTGGGTATCTGATCAACGAATTCGCAGTGGATTCGTACGAAAAGTTCTTGGTTTGGTCTTGACTCAGCTGATAGTCTTTGTGGCCATCACCTCTGCTTTTGTCTACTCTGATACTGTGAAGGTATGGGCCGCTTCATCTTCTGGAAGTCTGGTCAGTCTCGTGTGCGCTGTTGTGGTTCTGGTGATCACCGTGCTTCCGCTTTGCTATCCGAGCGCCTATCGCCAATACCCTAAGAACTACATCATTCTGTTGGTCTACACGCTGGCCTTGGCCGCGGTGATTGGCGGGGAGGCGGCAAAGCTTACGCACTCGGCAGGATCTCAGATATTCCTGCAGGCGTTGGTCGTTACTGCCGTAGTAGTTGCCGCCCTGGTTGCCTTTGCTTCCTTTAGTAATGTAGACATGACCACCTTCCTTCCCTATGTGGTCACGTTGAGCATGGCCTTACTGTGCGGCCTCGTCATCGGGGTCGTCGTCGGATCCAAGCTGTTGAATACCGCCATGTCTGTGCTGTCCGCTGCAATTTTCGGCCTGTACGTAATGATCGATCTCCAATTGATCATGGGAAGGGGCAGCCTGAAGCTCAGCGAGGACGAGTACGTGCTGGCGGCCATCATGGTGTATACGGATGTGGCGTATTTGTTCCTTGAAATCATGCGCCTTTCCAAGAGTGACGATTAATGTTCGTGCTCAAAACTGATCGCAATACAACACAGGTCATCGCTTTACGATCACTCAAAAGTTCAACCCATATTGGGAGCTCAGATTCTGCATGGTGTTTCTGAATTGGTCGAAGTTGAGCGACTCATCAGATCGGGGCCGCACACAGAATGAGGAAAGATTCAAACGGGGAAGACTGGGTGAGGATATGGTAAAGGCTCACTCTTGCAAACGTCTCTCAGAATGGCAGGTTCCCGAGTACATGTCCTTACGCTCACGAGCCGAGGAAAGGTCCGCTTGAAGCCCTGATGCGTTTTCAAACTTAACGCTTCTTAAGCGCATCCTCGGCACCAGCAACGGGGATTGTTCCAGCTGAAGCGGCTCTTTCTCGGGTTCGGAAACCTCCGAGCCACCTAGTTTGGGAACCCGAAGAAGGTCCAGTATGAGTAGATCGTGTGAGATGATGTCGGTCACGTGCACCTTCCATTGAAGCCGTTTTCGTCGCCACCAACGTTGAATCCTTCTAACGGCTGCTGTGAGGTTCGTGATCCTTCGAAGAGACTCCTTCATTCGAAATCGCCATCGAAAACAACGTTGGATGCGAATAGTTGCTGTTTCCTTTTCCCGTAGACGAAGTTTCTTCCGCTCTTTAATCTGCTCCGACGTGCGGCATGTGCGCCTATCCGCAATCGAAGCGGCCGGAACGCCAGAATTGCGACTGAAGGCCGCAGAACAGGTGGAAACACGGCGAAGCGGTAGACGTTCCAACGGACGAGACGGTAAGCGATCAAGTTGGCGGGATTGTCGGTCGTGCTGCCGGTCGAGCTGCTGGTCGTGCTGACGAGAGTGTTGGCGAAAGTGCTGGTGAGAGTGCTGAGACTGTTGCCGATGGTGTTGATGAGAGTGCTTCCGAGAAGGTTGCCGGTCATGCCGGCGAATAGGTTGCGTGGTCTGTTGCCTTGTGTGCTTGGTCAGATGAACTTCTGCTTGACGCGGATTGACAGCGCCCCTAGCCGCTATCGGAGCGACTGTCGCCGCCGTCCGTTGGTCTCGCGATCGCCGAGGATCTACGGTCCCAGCATAGACTTTGCGATGCGTTTTGGCGTCGTGGTCGGGTCGTCTACGTGGTGAGTTGTCCATCTCGGCTGCTAGACTCGCCGTCGGCCTCGGAGCGAAAGTCTTACGTGAGATGCAAGTGGTAATGGGCGCGGAACTCCATTGCGCCACCTCAGGTGTAAAAGTTTTTCGGCATACGGCCTGAACCCGAGGAGTTGCTGGATCTGTGGAATGAATGGTAGGTCGCTGAGTAACCGCCTCAGTTGCCCGACACAGAGTGCTCATGCGCCTGGAAGGCGGCTTCAGCGGACTGGAGAGCCGTCGTTCTGGTCTTTCGGTTCCCAAGGGAATCTGGGATTGTTGCAAGGCCCGTCTGCTTACCGAGTTGCGATGTGGAGTGGCAGGTGATCTTCGGCGGGTAATATCGTAAACTGGAAACATATAAAAAGACATTTAAATAATTAATTACAAGAGAATTAGTGTGATATTTGAGGGATTACTTTTCTGAAAGCTCAATTTGGGGCGTAGTGCCTGCTTATTAGGCGAACCGCACAACTCCAGCCCCTGATTCGCTGTGTGTTGTCTCGTCGCGGCACCCCTCACCGTAGGCGTCTTTGGTTGCACATCTAGGCCTGGCATCAGGAACGGAGGGCATGTATTCGAATTAGCGTGTTTTACAGTCACTATTGATTGTAGCGGTAAACAACTAGAAAGAGGCGCGGACCGCAGGGTAATGCCTTGCGATCTCCAACTGTGACTCTACGTGATAGACAGTAACACAAAACACGAATTCAACGCATGTTGCGCATAACGCCGACCACCGCCCCTGTGAAACACGCCTGCGTCGCTCTCTTAGGTAGCGGTACAATCAGCGCCTCTGCCGCCTACAAGTCCATCTCGTCCGACCCCAAAGCCCCACATACGTCCTTCGACGGGAGTCTAGACGGAATACCTCCGTATGGTGACACTGTACCACAAGTCACATGGCCTGCGACAGGGAGGTGGATTGAGCGGTCAGTCAACGCCCCCTGTGGCTTGCTTCGTCATTTGGCAGATGTCTTGTTGGCTGTAGGGTTCATTAAGAGAATCCCCGCCTCCCTTGCAGAAGTAGAGGCATCGCCAAACATTCGGAACGTTCTCGATCTTAATAATCTCAGCGAATCTGTTCCCGGAGCTCATTCGGACGCAGTGCAGTACGCAGGTACTGCAGCGTTCGTTTTGCTAGGATCAACGCTGTCGCCCACAACTGCGATCGCGATCGATGTTGCTGTCGAATCGGAGATCGGAGCGGACATCGACGCCAAGTACGACGTCTCTGAAACGTTTCTTTGTGCCTTGCTGGAATTGATGCATCTTTCTGCGGACCTCGACGTGCTCTTTCACAGAATGCTAGTGACCTTCGACTTCGACGGCTGCTCCGTGACACTCTTTACCGATGATGAGGAACATGTAACCTGGACCCAGCAGTATACACGTCGACATGAGACATCATTGAGCTTTGAATATGATGAATGGCAGCTGGAGCGTATTTCGAGGCGATTCGGGTCTACTTTGCCCGAGTCACCGATGGAACTGTCCTCCGTCAAGACAGGGAACTCCAACCCCAGGTCCCTGATTCCTGTCTCCCACCCCAGGTCCCTGATTCCTGTCAAGACAGTCAAGTCCACATCTACCGTGTCACCCTTGGAGTCCAACCCCAGATCCCTCATCCCTGTCAAGACAGTCAAGCCCCACTCCAGCACCTCTTGCCCTATCAAGACTCTCAAGCAGCGAATCAAGGCGACGAATCAGCCGCGCCGCGGAAGCCGAACTCGCATCGAACGGCCGAAAGACGTCCTACGATTCCCCTATAGCGCCCCTGTCGTCGAGTTATGCAACCAGATGTACGACGAGCTTAGACGAGTAATCCTTCCAACACGGCATCATCATTACCTTCCGCCATGGGAGGCCATGCAGGAGTTGGCGGCGGTGTTGGAGAGCAAAGGACTTACAGACCCAATGCGTCCCTTCAGAGACGCGGCAAGGCGTGCGTACCCAATTGCCCAACAAACGCGCTGCGGAATTCGCGAGAAGGCAGGGGTCTTTTCCCAGCAGTTGACAAGGGAAGTATCAAGTGAAATTAACTCGGTCGAAGAGGGTGTACTCCCAGCGGTCGACTCTCTGTGAAGCCCTTCTCTGGTTGAAGAGAGTGTACTGCGCTTCTTTTTTTATCGTGTCCGTAACGTATCGACGGCGTGATCCAGTAACAAGTATAACAATTATAATTAATAATAACTATTAATAATTGCTTGTTGGAAACCAGCTACTTGGTCTGTGTTCACATAAATCGGCAGCACATCCCTTGACAGCGTGACAGACCGCAGCAGTACAGAAGGGTTGGGAAGTGAGAACCAATTTGTTACTTTCTGGGGCGGAGTGATTGCTTATTGACTCTCCAGTCAGATTCGCTGTAGCGTCAGAAATGGAGGCATGTATTACGAATCAGCACAATTGATCGTAGCGGTAATTCGCGGAGACACAAAAGTCCAATTCAAACACCACATATGTTGCGCATAACACCAACCACCGCCTCCGTGAAACAAGCCTGCGTCACTCTTTTGGGTAGCGGCACAATCAGCGCCAACACCCACGAATGTCTGCAGCCCGTTAACGAAGCAACAGGCAGCCAGTCCGGCACCATCGGCGGTCGGCGAAGTTTCAACTGGCCTGGTACGGCCGTCAACTGGCCTGGTACGGCCGTCAACTGGCCTGGTACGGCCGTGAAGCGAATGGAGGTGTCCTTCGGAGACGAGTGCGAGTTGCCTGGGTATCTGACTGACCTTCTCGTAGGCTTGGGCAGCCCGAATATTCCCACCTCTCTCCAAAGAGGAGTTGAGCCTTCTTTGTTGGTTCGAGATGTGCTCGGACTGGACTGTCTCCGTTTTCCCACCCCAGAATCCCTTGAATACGCGGTACAATACGCTCGAAGCGCGGCAAAAGCTGTTCTTGGACCGATGCTAGCTGACACTATTATGGTCGATGTGTCTGTTTCCCCAGACGTCGGATCTAACGTTTCAGAGACGTTTCTGTGCGCTTTGCTGCAGTTGATGCTCGTGGCAGCGGATATCGAGGAGCGATTTTGCCAAATGCAAGTGGCGCTTTACCCAAATAGCTGCTCGGTGACGCTCATCAACGACACTGGCACGCCTATATCCTGCAGCAAGCAGCACCAGCCGCGCTTTGGTGGACCACACGAAGCAAAAATCCGCATCCTGAAGTCCTTGAACACGGACTATCAGATGCTGCAGAGCATATACATGCTCGAGCGGCGCAGGCCTAATCTGTCAGTATCACCTGCCGAGTCCTCAATTGCTGATCCTCAGATTCTGCCCAGCACACATTCAGCAGTCAAAATACTAGACATCCAGTCCTCATATGGTGATCCTCAAATTCGGCCCAACACCCACTCGACTGCAAGCGCAGTAGAGTCTCCGGTGAAGTCCACTGTTAAGGAAGTCAAGTCGTCCATCAAGAACGTGAAGCAGGCTCAACTTCCCCGCCGGCGAACTTCTCTCCCGAACAGATCACAGTCTAGTCACCTTTCCTCGACAGGTTCCACAAGAGCAAAGCAGGCCCGTCGTCAAACATATGCCCCTCGTATCATGAAATTGTCCGACAAGCTTTACCAAGAGCTCCGTCGGAAGATAATACCAACCCATCACCACAGCTACTTGCCTACGCATGAGCAAATGCTTGAATGCGCCAGCTCGTTGGAGAGCTTGGTGGATCCGACGTCGGCGTTCAGGGATGCGGCAAGGCGCGCGTACCTGAAGACCCAGCAAACACGCTGCGTAGTTCGCGAGAAGGCAGAGGTCTTTTACCAACAGTTGACGAATGAAGTATCAAGTGAAATTAAGTCTCTATGAAGCCCTTCTCTTCTTTTTAACTCTCTGTGTCGATGGCATCAGAATGGAGAAAAGTGATCCTAGACCAAGTCAGTTAAGACGTTGATGCCAGAGCGAGGCCTGGGGCTAGTGTTCACGGTCGCAGTAAAACATGCGAATGAGTGACAAGCGTTGGCATTTGCTGAGAAGCTGTTGGCTACATATGGGTGTGTCAGTAAAGTGACCGAATAATCAAGTGTTTCCCTATGACTGTACTTCACAGACAACCCCCTCAGTCCGCCGCTAAGCTAGCAGTTGCAGCACTGTTGGGAGGCGTCAGCCTGGTACCTCGAGCGAGCGATAGACAAGTGAAGTCAGTCATCGTGAAACCGCCGACTTGTTGTTCTCTGCAAAATACGCACCAGGCCCTGTTAACGCCTCCTCAGGGGGGCAGGCTGAAGTCAATCCTGGCCTCGAATACCACGACCAAAGGCGCCAAGAAATCTCTGCGGTTCAACTCGAAGATGCCTCGCCATAAATGGAACCCGACAAGCTCATCACTTTGTAGCGACGTGGAGACTTCATTCCGGAGGCCAGAGCGACTGGGAGCCCCTTGCAGCTTTCTACGCCACTGTTGCGACATCCTAGTTGAACGAGGCGCCCTTGAAAGGATCCCTGATGCTTTGCAAAACATCTCGCCCTCCAGATCGGTGATTCGCGTTCTGGACCTCGATTGTCACCAGCTACCAACTGAAGAAGTCCTTCATGATGCAGCTGAGTATTCTGCTTTCGCAGCCTTCTCGATACTAGATCCTTTGTTATCCGACACCCTTTCCGTGAACGTCGCTGTCCCTATGGAGGATGCCTCTGCAAGCCTCGGCCATGTCGATCTTTCCGAAGTCCTGCTATGCACTATGCTGCAGCTTTCGCTTGCGAGTCCCCCGGTAAAAGAACGATTCAACCGAATGCACGTCACATTTGACAAGGACTGCTGCACTGTAACCCTCATCAACGGTTATGGAGGATATGTTGAATGCGTCAAGGATTATGTTCACTTCGTCGCGGAGCCCAGAAGCACGTATGACTTGATGAGCCGTATCCATTCTGAATTGTGCTCCAAAGTTCTATACGACGACCAAAACGACTACATCCTAGGGAACAACGATATCTATGACCTGGCCAGGTGGATGTCTCGGCACCCCATATCTATGGCTGGTTTCAGAGAGATTGCTAGAGAGGTCTTCCGCCAAGTGAAACTTCTGGAATCTAACAGAAACGTCGAGTTGCTGCCCTACTATTTCTGGCATCGTTTAAAGGCTGCGCTGGAGAGGGAGGTGGAAACCCCCATGATGGCCGACATGGCCGCCCTGAGGGTCTTGGACGCCGTTCACCTGGTATCGCTCATCAACGAACCGAGTACTACGCATAGTGATATTTATGAGAAGGAGTCTGCAGGTGGCGTTTTGGAGACCAGCACGCTGTCGACTGTCGAGACAGTCAAAAAGCCCAAGTCACCGACCACGCTACCAGCTGTCGAGACAGTTGAAAGGCCCAAGTCACCGACCACGCTATCAGCTATCAAGACAGTCAAAAAGCCCAAGTCACCGACCACGCTACCAGCTGTCAAGACAGTCAAAACGCCCGAGTCACCGAGCATTCTGTCAGCTATCGTGAATTCCTGTCCCAAAACACTCAAGTCTTCCAAGTCTTATTCCAAGAGCGTGAAACCATTTCAAGCTCCGCGTCGCCAAGGCAGAGACGTTACGGGCCCCAGGCGCGGATATATGAATCCCACTCTGTCCACCATTGCAAAGGAGAGGCCACCAGTTACCTTGACCAGAGGGTTTACTCCAAGAGCAAAAGGTTGGTCATACACGCACGAAGTCGCAGCGAGTAACGCGCCGAGATTCGTGACGACGTTTGCCACACCTGTCGAACGACGAACCCGACGAAAATGACAGGTGATGCTTTTTTTTCTTAAAAAAATTTAACTAATGAATGCCGAGGAGTTCTATGAGGCGTTCGTAAGAGAGCCAACCGCACATCAACAGATATCTTCGCGCTTTCCGGCTGACATTCGGGAGTCGTGTTTGGAGTCCTGTCGAACAGAGAATATCGATCCCTCAAAGGAAAAACGGAGGTTCCAGGAGTTCATCCACTTGCATATGAAGCACGACACAGGCCTCAGGGCCGCTATGTGAGTCCTTTCATACTTCGGGACGCAGACGCAAGCTTGGCGAGCCAGGAGCGCGTCGGTCTTCGATGGGCCAAGACCAACAAGGTGTAATATGTGGAAGGGAAGATGTAGGTGTCTTTTTGCACTGGACATAGGACATGACCTCGGTGATGGACTCTATTCGGTTGGAGAAGGCGGCCAAGCCGTCATTTACTTTGCAGGAGCCATGGAGCCTGGACTGTGAGGCTTCTGGGGTCCTTGATAAAGTCAACATGTTCACTGACGAATCGTCAGCTCCATTGGTGGTCGACGACATTGACTTCACGTCCCTGTGCTTCAACTCCAGCACTGAGACGCTTACAACCGCTTTCCGAGATCGACTGGACTGCTTGCACCAGGAGGTATCGCAGAGCAGCAGTCTGCGACAGCTGCGCGACAGGGATCTGCAGCTGGCTTCGCTTGCGGACCCCAGGGCCGAAGTCGGTGTCTTCGTAGGAGCCGTAATTTCAGAGGCGGATGGCAGGCTTACGAGGAACTCCGCAGTCATGGAGGATCCCAAGTGCGGTTGCTCGGCGCAGCTGCTTCTAGAGGGCATCAACGGCTTCTTCATCTACCCAAATCAGCTCATTCGAGTCTTTGGGATCTGCACGGCTGGCTTGTCGACGAAGCTGCGTGCCATGGCCCTGGAATCCGGGTTCTCTGCACCCCCTCCCCCGCCACGAGTCGATCAGACGCTCACCTTTGACGTACTGTGCCCTCCTTACACCTCGCCCAAGAACCTCGCCTTTGTGCTTCTGGAGAAGAAACTGCAGCAGTGTACAGCTAACACGGTTATACTACTTGGACCGCTTGTAGAGCCGACGAATCCGATGTTGCTCGACGGGGTGTTTCGCACATCAAAGGAGGATTTCGTCTCCGATATCGATGTCGCTGCACGCTTTTTCTCAAAGCTCAAAGGTCACACGAAATATCTCTACGTCCCTCACTCTGACGATGTTCTCTGCCCCTTTCCTTTTCCGAGTCCGCCAATTCCGGAGGACACGCTGGCGACGTGTTCTACGACGAATCCGTTGTACTTACGATCAACGTCTGTGAGCATCATGGCAACCTCACGAGATCTTCTGACGCCTATTATTCGGAACTCCGTTCGCGACAACAAGGTTGACCGCCTTGAGCTCGCCTGTCGCGAAATTCTCTCCCAGAGAACACTTGTTCCCGCTCTCTCTATGACCTGTCCCTTGGGGAACCTGTCATCGCTCCCGGTGCCTACTGAACACCATGTGTTGGTCTTCAAATCCCGGTTGCCAGCCTTCTCTAAGGTTGTGGATGGTCGGCTGTTCGTAAACATGGGCATGCGCGTGTCCATGGGTCGCGTTCAAATCAGAGCGCACGAAGGGCCACACGCCATGTCAGTGGCGATGTACAAGTGTGATCTGTGATCAAATGTGGGGGTGTGTTATGGCGCGGGGGTGTGCGGCATGTTGCAACAAATGCTGAGTATTGCGATCTTAGCCGCTTTGTGTGTCAGCAAACCACTAATTCTCAGCTGGGATGACGAATGCTTAGCTGCTCTTGACTCCGACGCCGTAACTCAGGCAATCGCAAATGTAGGAAGCAGCATGCAATCAGATGACTTCGACCACAACAGACTCAAGACCAAAGCGAAGGCTATCGCCGCTAAGCTTGCCGGCAAACGACAGAAGAC
>NW_027178711.1:0-32363 GCF_019968985.1 Porospora cf. gigantea B | reverse complement strand
GTTAGGCCGGAGTCGGCGAAGAGACCAGAAGCCGAGATCTTGCCTGGGTCGGAAGCTGCAGTTTTTTACCAGCTCTGTGAGGAAGTGGTCGACGACGCCAGCCCGTGGGAGCCAGGCAAATATCCTCTCCGTTCATCTGAGAGAGTCAGGGCCGAGCTCACAGAATTCCCTGAGCTAACTCCATCAGAGTCGGAAGCCGCAGTTTTGGATCGGTTCTCTGAGGAAGTGGATGTTGACGACGCCAGCCCGTGTGAGCCAGGCAAATCTCCTCTCCCTTCAGTTGACTTACCGGCGATGCACAACACCGACTCCCCGGCGATAAACTCCTCTACCGGTACGGTATTCACGTTCGGAATGCTCACTGCCTGCCAAATGACGCCGAGGACACAGCTGCAGGCCCAGGTGTCTTTGGGCGTGGACAACGGCTTGGCTCTGGAGTGCGTCAAAACGCTGGACCGCGCAGCTGTCCACCTGCCCACAGGCAACTTTGCCACACTACCCTCGATGCTATTGGCGGCCCCAGTAGGGTCTTGCGGTCTCTGCTCGGAAAAGGTGAACCGCTGGCTCCTTCCAGATGTCTTTTCCGAGATGGAGTTTCAAGAATGGTCCCTTTGTCTGGAATGTCAGAGGTCCATGTTCCCTTCAGCCCACCGCGCGCTACAAACACTGAAAGCGCCGAGAGGCGTTAGAGTCCGCCTATCCGGCGGCATGCCCTTCTGCGAGTTCCTCTTGAGCTCCCCCGTACCTGTGAAGTGCTCGTCTATGCTGGTGTGGCCTTCGGCTCTGCACCTCCTAACGTCGTTGGCCTTCCCTCATCCAGTGGTTCAGGAACGGCTTCGGTGGTGCGCGTCTCTGAGGGAGCTGGAACTAGCGGTGGCTGCGTTCCTTCTGGTTAAGCGCCCTGACTGGGAGTCGCACGTAGACCGACTCACAGCTCATGTTCTCGAGAAAAGATCAGAACAGCATCCACTGTTCTGCCCAATGATTGACTACTGGGACTGCACCCCAGCTGTCGACATTCAGGAGCCTTCGCAAGTGGAAGTTGCGCTAGGGATAGACTCTGAGATCGTGAGATCGTACATTGAAAGACTCTGGAGCCGCAGAGTTCACAAGAGCTAAAAACGCTTCACGCTCGCCTAGCAGCTATACGGAGCCAACAACTCCTCTGAAGCCTTCAAAAAGGTTGCACGAGTGTTCTCCTTGACTCGGTCTAATGCCTTGAGATATCCGTCCAGCCAACGCTTACAATCTCTTCGGAGTCGTTCGAGGTTCTCTGTCCAGACACGCAATGTCTCCTGCTGATGCTCGCTTGCACTGGCTTGCTCCAGCCGCGCGGTGGCCGCCCGTTCAGCCCATGCCTGCTTTTCGTCCGAGAACGAGTCCATTTGCAGTTGCATCTGCTTGTCGAACGCATCAGCACGTGCCTCCAATGTCGAGACCATCTTGACCAACAGCGCTTGTTGGGACTCCACTGCATCCTCGAGCGACTGAGTCTGTCCCTTCACCTTTGAGTACTGTTCCTGGAACAGTTGAAGATCGAGTTGGGTTTTTGCGAGCTGCTCTTTGGTTTGGTCATGTGCTTCTGTCAGTGAACGAATCAGATCGTCAGCCTGCTGAAGGAGGGTTGCCTCTTGCCGCTCTCTCGCTTCCATGGAGGCTCCAGCCAATTCCGATGCGAGGTCGGCCACTGTAGTCTCCGTGACTTCAGAGGAAGCGAACTCCGCTGCTTTCCTCATGACATCGGAAACTGAACGGACAGAGATCTTTGTCTTGGTCAGGAACTCGCAGGGGATCAGCCCTTTCCAATCAGCCAACAGTCGCTGGTCGCCTTCAGACCGATGTAGGCCCTGCTCGATCACAGCGGTCAGCAGACGCGCATTAGAGGCCTCTCGCGCCTGGTTTGCATCGATCAGAGGACCCAACTCGCGTTTGCACTCCAGCCGCCGCGACTTTTTGGAGCCAATCTTAGCTACGAGGGAGGCTACTTCACTCTTGAACACATCTTGTGCCTCCACCCGTGACTGGAGCCTGGTCTTCTCCGTCTCCAGGTTCTCGACCTTCAGCAGAAGCTCGTCGAGTTCCCTCTGCAGAGCCGCCTCTTCGTCGCGCCTCTCGGTGATCTGCATTTCAACGTCTTGCTGAGCTGTATCCAGCTCAGCAAGACTCTTCTTCAGGTTTGCATTCCTCTCCACCATTGCGTCCGCGTAGGTAAGAATCTTCCGCCTGGCTTCCAAATCGGCTTCCTTCGTCGTCACAGTTTGACGGGCCTCACAGAGGGCCTCTTGGCTCTTCTTGATCTTTGACTGGCAAAAGCTAGCCAAGTGCTCATTCACTGAGAAAGCGTTCACTTCACCGCGGAGGAAGCTTCCATAGGCCTCTGATATCCGCTCCAGCACCTCCATCTCCATCTGCGACGCTGCGAGCGGCGCGAACGCCGGGTCTGGGCAGTTGGGGTCGTTGCGTATGTCGCCCATAACCTGTGTTGGTTCCCGTGGGGCCTCACATCTTCCTCAAACGTCAGCAGCTCGCAAAGCCAAACAAGAGCGTGCAGTATACAAGGCCACGTCGTCGGCGTTCCGGGGCATTTCAGCACGCTCTTTTGGAGGGCGACAGGGTAGCACAGGCACTTCATGAGCCTCGCTACTTCCTCTTCGAAATTGCTGGAGTGGAGGATTACCGTTCCGTCTACCTCCTTCAGAAGGAAGTTGAAGATTTGGATGACCAGCTGCCGACTAGGACAGGACAGCTCCTTTGGTGCCACGTCTGGCTTGAAGTTGTGATCTCGCAGGAAGCTAGCCACCAGACGTTGGTGGTCTCGGCTGTCCACGGCCTTTCTGCCGTCGTCCTTAGGTGTGTGATTCATCGGGAATTATTATTTAAAAAATGCACGCAGAACAGCGTTTCGCCACTAAGGAACAAGTTCAGAGAAAAGAGTTGTGTGCACTAATGAATTTGGTTGAAAAGAACCTGGTGACTTGCAACTCGGTTGATTCTCAGCAGCGTCTCCACAGTCAAGGGTGTGGGAAGAGAGTGGACTAGTAAGTCAGAAGAGCCGTCAGAGTTCTGGAACGATATCTTGTTGCTGCTTATCTCGGGATGCCCGCACAAGGACGCCACTATCCAGCAGTTGTGCTGGGTCAGAATGATCAGGATGTCGTCCCCCTGCGCTTCACATCGCCAGTACTGAATGCGGGCTTTGGCGTCACCCGACTTACCCTCAAACTTCCAGTAGGTAGACGGCTTATTCTCCGTCCTCCAGCGGTGATAGGGCTCCTCCTCTGCAACCAAGGTCCACTCATACATCCTCACGTCTGCGTCCAGCTCGTCCATCCATCCAGCCAAGTGCTCCGGTGTCACAATCCCTTCCATCTCCGAGTCGCAAAAAGAACCGGCTTCCGGCGTTATGTGCCTGGTCAAGTCAATGAACGACTCAACTTCAGTGACACGAGACAAGCTGTGTGATGAGGCCTCTGTCGGCCTACTCAATCCACGTGGCCATAATAGTAGTTTTGTAGCGTCATTCCTTCCCCACCTCAGTTCGCACACGTTCGCATGTCTGCCGTCGCCCTCCTCTTCGACGTCATCCAGGCGAGTCAAACATCGACCAGTGAGTTCTAGCCCATAAGGCGCTGCTTCCCAGATGTAGACTGACTTGACCCCAGCGCAGTGTAACCGGCTTGTCCCGTTTCTTCGTCACGTAGTGCAATGCGGGAAACCTACGGCAGGCTTTACTCATCAAATCTCACGCTTCTTGGATCTTCTATCTCACTCGGAAAAAGTGCTGGGATTACAGGCGACAGGGGTTCCTGACTGCTGTCAATCGCTGACAGTCACGCAACTCGACGCCAGCCCCGCAAAGCAACGTTTCAAAAATCCTGGCTTCCTCTCGTGGCGGGCGCTGAGGACAGACAGCCGTCCAGTGCTCAACGTTCAGATCCACGTGACCGAAATCAAAGAGCTCCCCGTTTTTAGGTTTCTGCTGCTGAAGGAACTCGAACGGCTGATGACGACCATTTTGCCTGGCCTGCGCCAGCATCAGCACCGACATTTGACAACAGGAACGTTACTGCTGGACTACTCACACCTCACGCTCGAGGAGTGTGTCTCTGAAAGCATGAAGTTTCAGTGTAACGAGATCCGTAAAATTGTAGAGGCTGTGGGGGCTAGTTTGCTGTCGGCGGTCATCGTAAAAGTGGTGAGTCCGTGGCTATTGTATTGTATCCTCTGCAAAGTACTCATTCACCTCCAGAACCGGGCGGATTGGGGGCCGTTCGTCTGGCGACCGACCACCTTCCAGCTGATGCCTGATGTTGAGCTCATAATTTTGGACGGGAACGTTGAGTCCCTGTTCAAATTCGGGTTCCACGAAAGCGATCGACGCCCTGGAGGAACAGCCTGTGACTACCAGTGGACGGCTCGACCCCGACCGCCCAGACGAGCAATCACACGTACAGCGAACTGCTGCCTGGGAGACGTCCCCTGTTGCACTGAGGCTTCGCAAGCACGCGATCAACTACGGAATCAGATGTTCGCTCCGACGACGCCGCCACGTTCAACGCCCCTAAGCAATGTCGCCTCTGGCGACGTGAAACTCTGCGTGTTTTTCGATACAGACGTGGTGTGAGTGGTAACACCGAAAACGGGCCGCCTGTTGAGATGTGAAATTCGGGGCCGATTAGAAACCACATCCAATTATTGGCACCATGGCGAAGAAGAAGACATACGATAAGAAACTGAACCGGAAGGCGTTCCCTGCACTGTTCATAAACGTAGGCCCTGCTTGTTCATGTACACAGTTTTTCGGAGCTCTCTTGGTCATGGCGGGCGCCTTCACGGACACATGGCTCTACGTAGGCGACTGAGGGAGCAGGCACGCAGAACATTCCAGGATTATCCTTTTACCCAGCTGCAAGACGGTGGGGCCTCCTGACTGTGACTGGCAAAGTGGAGCAGTCCCTGTTTAACCTGGACCGGGTAGCCTGCCTCATCCAGGCCGAAATGTCTTTGGGAGTGACGTGCAACACCCCTCTGTGTGACTGGTACGCATCGAAGTGTTCGGGGTACCGACTACTCATGATCGGGTCGTACATTACCCTCTTTCTCTTGATCCTGGCCTTGATCGTGAACTTCGCCGCCAATCTCTGCCTCCTGCGGAACAAGGCTAAGGCACTACACACTGGGTGCTCGGCCAACTTCTTAGCCTGCTTCTTGGTGATAGGCGCCGTGGCCGTCTACATTTCCATCGCTCAAGCGTGCTTTCAGATCATCAACGGCACTGGCTACTATCCTGCCCCACAACCAAGCATGAGTCTCTACATGGTCGTCATCGGCGCCTTCCTATGGTTCATGAGTTCGTGTGTGGCAAGGTCCGTCGCAAGAAGAGCGATTAAGGAACTTCATTTCATCGAAGACGCCGAATACGAGTACAAGAAGCTTAAGCTGGAAGCACGAGTATGACGGCTGTATGGAACTGAAACCTATCAAAACATTCCTTCGTTAACTCCTTCATTGAAACGTTACAAAGTCTTGAAAGCATGGAACATGGTAGTAACCAGCAATATGAGGAGTCCTGCATGCTGGAGCTTGGCCATGTTCGAATACCGCAGTCTGGGGTCTCCTGACTGGTACCCCGACACATATGCAGCACGTCCGACAATCCACACCAAACCGGACACAGAGGACAACAGAGGCGCCCATAATCCAGCGAGCACCAGGAGAGTGAGCACTAGCGGGAGCGCCTCAAGAGTGTTCTGATGGGCTCTCTGAAAGCAGTTGAACGTGGTCACTTCATCATTGGTTAGCATCAGGTCGGTGAGGTCCGTCTCAGTGGGTCCGCACACCACCCCGACGCCTCTGTAGGTGGCACCTTTAATGGCGTACATCTCAGGATAACGGATCCCGTACTTCTTCCTGGCCATGCCAACCTGGATCGAGGTCCACTGTGTACTCAGTAGAATGAGTACCGCAACGATGATAACGATGCCGAAATGCGAGGGGATTTCCATGAGCGACAGAATGTAGCGATTTCCGAGGAGTCATGGAGGTGTGCGGGGCGAAGTCTAGCAAGCTTTGTGGGGCGATCATTGTCATATCACAAGGATTTAAACGGACGAGTTGTTGACGTCTCGGCGTCAGGCTTGCAAATCATGATCTTGTCCTCTGGAAGGAACAGGGCAGCTGTGCCACCGAACCCACTGTACGTGACCACCATTTGGTCACTCCACATCATCAGTAGCCACTCAATGACGGTGGTGCCCCACACAGGGTCTGAGCCACTCGCCGCTGAGTCGTTGTGGAGAAGCTTGTAGTCGGGCTGGGACACGGGCAGCACATTGACGTCGGCGGCAACTTGGTCCTTAAGTTCTTGGCTGTCAGAGAACACCAGAACCGGGCCACGCTTGGAAGCGATGCACCCACGCAGCGCCGCGGCCGTCAGCGGATTCCGCTTGTCATGGTGGCGTGGGTGCCAGGTCTGGCCATCCCCTGCTCTGTAGTGCAACGAAGTGATCTCGCCCAACGCGGGAAGCAGTTCGTTGCGACAAAACCTGAGGAATGCTTCCTCAGAGGTATGAGCCTCTAGGGCCAACAAGTCCACCCGCCTCTTTAGCGTGTGTGACAGCGTGCTGGCTTCCGCCAACGAGTCAGTGAATGGACTCAAAGGATGGTGGTCCGCCAGCCCCTCTACAATGCGGCGAACGATCACTGCTTTTTGTAAAGGTTCCATCTGCTCCAGCGCTTCCTTCAACCCGTGCTGGAAGCTGCTGCTAGATCCGGGCTTCCAGTCGGCGTCTGCGAAATCCACCAAAAATAATGTGCGGGCGACGGTACGTTCCAGCATTTCAACTGCGTGCCGAGTCAGCGCGAACAGACTGAACACAGCGTCACGCTGTGGATGGAAGTCGCTCCATTTGGCCCTCCCCGACCGGATGTTGTAGGCCATCTCGTATCCTTTGGTGACATAGCCATACATAAACCAATATGGGGACCTGAAGTACGGAACGAAGTAATTGTCGGGTTGCTGAGCTGTCACGATACGCCTGGTTCCCAACACGGGGTTCTCTAGCACGCCTTCGAGGTCGCCGCGGTAAGTTTGCTCCCCTCGCCGGGAGAGGTAATAGTCTAACCAGTCGCGAGGAGGCCTGCGGTCCGAGGTCTCCGGTTGCGTCTCGAGGGACTTGTTAAGCATTACACTTCTCGGCTTCACCAATGACCTCTCGAGGTCAAGCCGCGTCACATTCCATGGGTTGTTCCAATCTCGGGGAATGAACCAGTTTGCAATGAACTGGTCTGGGCTATCAACAAAGAATAGGCGCCCTGTTTCCTTTGCCGCCGCCTTTGTCTGGGTTAGGCCGCCAATGTTGTCCCCCCAGCCGTACCTCGGCATGAAGCTGAAAATAAACAAAGGTGGGCGAGACCCCTCGACTAGAGTAGTTTCGGGGATTGGATAGGTACTCTGGGGCAGGTCACCGGTATTGTTCTCGCCACGGAGGGAAAGTCCCGTGTTACGAATAGCCTCAAACAGGTTAATCGATTTGGGAATGGAGAGTAGCAAGCAAAAGCACAATGCTACAGCACCGACAAGTAAAGGCAAAAGGCCAAACATATGCTACTTTTGGAACTTATTGAATTACACCGACATCACTCTGAGTAGAGAAACTTCTTATAACCGCTTTCAGTTGGGCGCTTCCGACGTCGGTAGAAGTCAGGAGTGCCAAGCACCACCTGCGGCATGATGGGCATCCAAACCACTTGGAAGCTCTCGTCGACAGGAGGCATATAGTACTGGGTGAGGGTCTGTCTTGTGAGATCCTGAGGGGCATCCAAACTACTGCGCACGACGCTACGCCGATCGCGGCGTTTGTGTTTCCGTCCACTTTTGCGTGAAGGATCGACGCCCCACGCCGGTGCGACATAGGATTGCGGCGCAGACCGCACGTGTGCTTGAGGATGCATATAAACGTGCGGAGGCGCCTGCAGGTAGGCCAACGCGCTTGCTGGAGGCGAATGAGGCGGATGAGGCGGAGAATTGGCCTGAGGCTGCTTGTAAGCCTGAGCATTGGCCTGTGAGTGCTTGTAAACCTGAGCGTTGACCTGAGGCGGCTTTTGAGACTGCGTATTGACCTGAGGCTGCAGCCGGTGGTGTGTTGGGGTCCTCACGCCAAATGGCCGCTCTCGGTCGGGTTGCTCATTGGGATGACCACGCTCTCGTACCTCTGGAAAAGTTTGACGCATGATCCGCGCTACAGGTTCCCGTGCTGACATAGCCTGAAGCGGGTCCTGGACAACGGTGGTCCTCGCGGCAACTGCCTCACTCTCCCGCCGCGGCCTCCGTCGCCTCCTGAGAAGTTCCCTGTCTGCAGCCGCCTCAGCCTGGAGCTTAGCTCGCTCGGCGTCTGTTTCCGCGCAGAGTTTCCGCCTCTCCGCCTCCGCGTGCGCCTGAAGAGCTTTTTGTTTTCTTCTGTGGGACTCCGCTTCCTCCTGTAGGGCCTTCCGCTCTTGCTCGAATGTAACTCGCTCATTCTTTAGTTGTTCCAGTCCCTCTCTCAGCTCCTTCAACAACAATTTTACCTCATCGTCCCTCTCAGTAGTTCTGGGAGCCGCGTCAGCCTTAGAGTGCTTGCGCTTCCTTCCTACGGCCTCATTCGACTCGCAGGGCATTTTGGCGAAATGACGACTGTTCCTTCGTGGTTCCACCGATTCCACGGAGGCCGACCTCCTCAACGGAGCAGTCTTCTCCCAGGGCCGCACTTTCCATCGAAGAGATTTCTTCTTCAGGCGTTCCACCAATCTAGCAGTGGACCCAGGGTCGCTTGTTTCCACAGCTGGCGTTTTCCTCTCGCTTTGAGTGGCCAGTAGCTGCAGCTTGCTGAGGGGGACCTCTCCTGCGTGTCCCAAGTCCTGAGCAAGTGTCGCCGCTTTCACGTAAGCAACCACCGTGGGGTCGTCAGTGCCATACAGCAAGGCAATCCACGGGAGGTACTGCTCGGCCAGGTTGAGAAACGCGTCCAAGGCACCCGTCTTAAGCGTGGCTCGCATGAGGGTCGATGCCCAGGGAACGGCGTCGACCATCCCTCCTGTGGGACTGGTCGCGACTACGAACTGCAAGTAGGTCTCGCCGTGATCCAGCGCCTGGTTTAAGACTCCCGAGCTGAGGTCTCCGCCGTTAATGCTGGCTACGTAGTATCGGCTCCGTAAATAGTGGGACGCAGCCGTCAGCCAGTGGAACGGGCCGAACACCTGGTAGGCCGTTTGTGCCAGGTATGTCAAGTACTGAGTCCACTGCTGTGCCGACGGCTGACAAAATCCTTGGTTCAGTCTATGAAAGAGCTGTGTGAGTGTCGTCTCAATCGAAACGGGAACCATCTTCTCGGGGAATGTAGATTCGCAGGCAGTACAGAGCCATCCTGTACCGACATGCACAACGAAAGGAGCCTTTTCACTTTGTCCATGCTCGGCGCATCGACATTTCGGACACCAGGCACGTCTTGTTTCGTCCACTGGGCCGACACACCGACTGCAGTAGCAGAACGCCAGTCTGTTCTGTATGAGTCGGACGCGCCGCTCAAGTGTAGAGGCGTAGAGCTGGTCGATGACTCCAATGGTGACCGCCTCGCCTTCTCGAATGCTTCGAAGTGCCACCAGCTCTAAACGGCCAGTGTGGTTTCTGCAGTAGGCGTTGGGCTCGCAGGAATGCAAGGCGAAACTACCTGTGGGGAAGAGTGCCCACAGGTCCGGACGGCCTCGAGCCGCTACAGCACGAGCCTTCATTAAAGACGCGAACCACACGAATCCAGAAAAATGGGGGTGGTCCGCGTCAACCACCTGTGTCAAAGCCGACGACCGTACTCACAGTTTGGAGCTGCTCCTGCTCCTGAGCCTGAAGACTCCCCACCACAGGAGGGAGTGAGTTCAACCACGAAAGCTGCTCATTCGAAAGGCTAACGAACTGCTCGTACAGACCGGCCAACGACGTGGAGCATTCGACAATGGGGTCTTCAGTGAGGAACACGCTGTTGGCTGATATCCTGCGGTGAAAACTGCGCTTCGACCTCACAATCTGTTTGCTACGAGCCTCACCATCTCTCCCTTGCGATCCACACGGCAGCAGTCATCAAGGCGCTGCGCACGGGTGAGAGGCAAAACGGTGGTCCTCCTGGTGGGTTTGACGGCAACGACAGGCTGGGAGGTCTTGGGTGAAGGAAGAGGAGCTTGTACGGCTGACTGCCTTCTTCCTGACGTACGAGTGATGGTGGGTTTGACGGCAACGACAGGCTGAGAGGTCTTGGGTGAAGGAAGAGGAGCTTGTACGGCTGACTGCCGTCTTCCTGATGTACGAGTGATGGCGACCCGCGTAGGCAACGGGCTTTCAAACGTCTTCTGACGGTTCCCAGGCGCTTGGGTCTCCGTCTCGTGTTGAAGATCTGACGTCGTTCCAGCGGCGTTCTTGCGGCGCGGGTCAAAAGAGGCGGCGTCGAAGTCGGGCCCCAATGGACTAGGGTTGAAATAGCGCGGCCCTGCCATTGTATTCACCAAATTTCAATCGGAACACGTGTCAAGGCCCGCCAGGCCTGCAAGCAATAATGCTCTTGTCTGGTCTAGACACAGTCGAGCTCACATCGTAAAAGATTTGGACATTGCTTGTTCAAGCGCTTGCACCGTCTCTTGTTGTCTTCCGGAGACGATGAACTGTGACGTTCGCGTTCTTCTAGAGACTCTGGAAGGTGGGTTTTCAAGGCGATTCCTCGCAAACTGGGAGGAAACCAGGTCACTGGCGGTAGATCTGAAGAGGTGCTGACCTCAAGAGTTCTTAAGTTCTGCGGAAGCCGCACCACCATCAGATCCACGTTGCTGAGACTCACGTGCCGGACACTTTGGGACATCTTAGGCAGTCGGGTAACTGTGACGTCGCTGAGCTGGCAACTAATCAACCTTGGTGGAAATACGTAAATCTCCATTCGGCATCGCACAACCCGCAGATGAAGGATGTGCTCCGGCAGAGAGCGGACACAAAAGCAGTCTCGAAGTTCCAGAATTCTGAGGTTCCGAGGCAAGGTGCACGCCTGGATATTGATGTCATTCCTGATGCCAGTGCGGGCATCAGCGCTCTGACTCAGACACAGATACTGCAGTCTGGAGGGCAACATGATCAAATCATTCATAACGCGTAGGTGGGCCTCAACGTGGGTGATGTAGGGAGGCAGAGGTACATCAAGGTCTCCAAGCGAGACTTGGTGCAGCACTAGCCGTTTCAGGCGGTGGTGGTTCCACGGGAGACTCTCCAGGTCCGTAACACGGCGCACCTCCGCTCGCTCTATGTGCTCGGGGATGGAGGTGGGCCCGTCGATCACCATGGCTCGACAGAGGTGTCGCTTCTCTGAAGGCACCCTATCAAGATGGCAGTAGCTGTAGCAGGGGTAGGTTCGTAGGACCTTCTCCAACTGCTTATTGACTTGTCTGAGGGTGTTCAGCGTTCGACATCGCTCGTTAATATTTTCCGGGAAGGAGTGAGAGTTGTCGATGAAGCTGAGGATCTGCCGAACATTGCCCTGAGACAAACGGTCAAGCATCGCGTAATTGGTCGTTTTTCGTTCAAATGACTCGTTATTCGTTTCATGTGGAGCGAAGCGCTCTGATCAGCCTCTCTGATCAGCCTCACAACAAGAAACTGCCCAGTGCCAACATGTATCGGAACCTGAAGAATGTAGCTGCGTCTCCTTATGTCGAAGACAACGCAGTCTAACTAATAATTCCCAATTCCTCCTTCTATTTCATGAAACGATCTCGCTCCCGAAAGGCTGCCAGTCCCCTAGTGAGACCTGGATTGGACAGGCCCCCAAGAATAAGTCTCGATCTCATCCATCTGGACAAGCTTAGCATGCTGATCGACGAAACGGTGCAGGACGGAGCCCTGAAAGCCGAGTCTTCACCCAAGCCCGAAATCAAAACGCCGTAGCATGTAACAACGGTCAATACGTCATCAGTGCAATACCTGGCGTTTGTTTAACCAGCGAGGTTGGCAGCTTCGGCCACGGCGGCCTGTGCCGTAGTCTGCGGCAAACCCAAATAGTTCCGATGGAAGTACAGTTCAAGGGCGGAGGGGTCTAGAAAGGCCACGCCGCCTGCTTGAGGCGCGCGTGTCTCGTTGGCCTCGCGAGCTCGAACCAGCGAATGCTCCACGCAGTCTTCAATCATGTTCTCCACCAGCCACGCCGAGAACTCGAGCACCTGGATGCGGAGGCGCTGCTCGTTCCGCTCTCTCCAGGCGGAGTGGAACTTTTGAATCACCTTGTAGGTCGCTGCGTGTCTCACGCCAAGGGCCCTCACGAGGGGGTCCACCTTGGCTCATGTGCTAATTCCGCTGATTTGCTGAAATAGTGCTCCATAAGATTGAGCTCAACGTGATATTGTCCAGGTGCGGTTCCAAGATACGAGCAGTAGGCACAAGCTTGATGCCCTAGAAGACTGCATGGGAGACGTAGTATGATTGCAAAGTGTTGAGCTTTATGACATCACGAACGGATTCAGCCTCCAATGCAAAAAATCGACCGCAGGTCAGGCACTGTCCAGTGCTTTCGCGACATGAGCCCCTCCAGGGCGTCGAGTGTTGTCTTCGCGTCATCCATTCTACGGAGAATCATGACATCACGTTTGGTTTCCTGAAGCCACATCTCCAACTGGCAAACGTCTGCTTGAAGATCGGAGGCAAGTTCAGCAATTCTTCTGAGCGTTGTGATTTCCGGGGTGGTGTCAATGTCCGGCACACCTGCCAGGGCGGTCACTGCCCTCGCCAGGTCAGTTTTGTAGGCGCTGACTGCCGGCATCACCTCTTGATAGTACATTGTCACCAGCAAACCCACCTCAATCGATACGCGGGTCCAGTAGGTCTCCTGCAAGATGACATGTCGTGCATTAAGTTCTCTGTTGTTGAATATCGTCAGGCGATCGACCAACAACGAGCATGACGCGGGCAGAAGCAGCTGGTCGAATGCTTCAAGGGAATTTCGGAAGGATGGTAGGCCCCTCCTTTCGGCTTCTGCCGCCCACTCCTCGGTATAATTGTCGCCTTCGAAGCAGACAGCCATGTGCTTCATCAGAAAGTCAGACAGAACGCCCTTCACATTCTCCTCAACGCTGCAGTCCACTCCTCTCAGCGCCGCTGCCAAATCTGCACAGGCCTCGGCCACGGCGGCGTTCATGATGGTGACTGGGAACGCCGGTGACTGATTGGAACCTACTGCGCGGAATTCAAACTTGTTCCCAGTGAATGCAAAGGGGGATGTACGGTTCCGATCGGAGAGTTCTGGCGTGTACTCGGGAATAGTCTGCACCTCCAGTGCCTTGCCAGATGCGGACACGTAAACTTGCTTGGGAGCTGGAGCCGGAGGTGGGTCTACAGCGCCTCCAACACTGACCGCCTTTATGACTCCATACAGGTAGTCACCTAGGAACACCGAAATTATTCCTGGTGGTGCCTCGTGGCTTCCCAAACGTTGGTCATTAGTCTGGCTGCCCACACTGGCCCTAAGGAGCCCCCCGTGCCGGTGGACGCCAACTATCACTGCGGTCATGCATAGTAGGAAGGGGATGTTGTTCTGGGGCTCATCACCAGGTTCCAGGA
Source organism: Porospora cf. gigantea B (assembly GCF_019968985.1). NCBI lineage: Eukaryota > Apicomplexa > Conoidasida > Eugregarinorida > Porosporidae > Porospora > Porospora cf. gigantea B. Next base: position 18,745 of record NW_027178711.1, on the reverse strand, counting down.
GGTTGTTACCGGTGGACGTACACACTGACCAGTTGCAGTGCTTTCCGGATCCGTTCACACCGTCGAATGGCTTCTCATGAAAGAGGCAGAGCAGCCCCTGCTGCTTCGCTGTCGACTTTAGCACCTCCATTGTGAGTAGGTTGTGATCTACTGCTACAACGGCATCCTCGAATATCGGGGCGACCTCAAATTGACACGGCGCAACCTCGTTGTGCCTGGTTTTGGAGGGTACACCCAGAGACCAAAGCTCCCTCTCGGCGGCACCTATGGCCTTGAGCACTCGCGAAGGAATCGATCCAAAGTAATGATCGCTCAATTGTTGGTGTTTGCAGGGGAGGCGACCGAAGAGGCAACGGCCAGCTTGTTGCAAGTCAACACGGCCGGTTGCAGCCTCTTCGTCCACGAGGAAGAACTCTTGTTCGGTGCCAAGGGATACCTTCACATGGTCGACATCAGAGTGACCTAGCAGATGTAGACACTCGGTAAGGTGTTTCGACAGTCCCGATATGGATCGTAGTAGGAAGGTCTTCTCATCCAATGCATCTCCAGTGAAAGCGATGAAGATTGAGGGGACATACAAGACGGACTCCTCGCCGCGTTGGCGAATGAAAAACGGCGACGCCGTGTCCCAGATCGAGTACCCGCGGGCTTCAAACGTGGCACGCATCCCGCCTGATGGAAAGCTGGACGCGTCAGGCTCCGCCTGCACCAGCTCCTTGCCTGAGAACCGGTCCATGGGCTGACCGTTCTGAATCTCGAGGAAGGCATCATGTTTCTCAGCCGTAGTGCCTGTCAAGGGCTGAAACCAGTGGGTGTAGTGGTTGGCTCCTTCGCCAATGGCCCAGAGCTTGACAGCATGCGCGATCCTGTCCGCTATTGATTTGGAGAGAGCAAACCGTCCTGCCCTCTGGGCTTCGAATGTGGCGATGTCGGCCTTGCTCAAGTATCGAGTGAGCTGATCGTCGCCAAACACATGCCGGCCGAAGGATGTGACTGCAGCTGAGGACATAACTGGGTATTTTGAGAGCGCAATATGGAATGAGTTATGTGTGAAGATGACAAAGGGGGTCTAGTCTCACAGTGTTTCAGACTTCAATTTAGACGTTATTCAGAAATTTCGATGCTGCAAAGCATCCTCGGCGTACAAACTACCCGACTACACACCACAGTTGCGGAATACACGAGCTACGAAGCGGTACATCCCCCCACAGCTCGAGGACTGACATCCGTGGCGGTGGCTCCCAAGCCTGTATCCAAATCCAGAAAACGCTGGCGACTGGTACGTTTTCACCCCACAAACGCTTCCAAGATTTTCTACCTGGCACACTGGGAATCGGACCCGCCTGATGATACACCTCCTCCCTCCCAACAGTCCACGGCCTTTAGCCAGCTGCCCTTGAGCTCGCGGGAGCCACCAGCAACTAACTGGTCACACCAGGTGGACATTCCACAAATAGATGCCAGTCTGTGGCAGCAGATCAACTCGAAGATCGAGAATCTGCCAGATCAGGTGCCGTGGACGTTCGAGGAAACTCGTTACCTGTTCCACCTCTGCAGACTATTCTCTCTTCGGTTCTTTGTGATTGCCGACCGCTACTCGTTTCGCCCAGGGTTTTGCGAGATGACGAGCCACACATACCTTGGAAATCAGACGACCAGAGCGATCGTAAGACCCGTGGAAGCCATCAAGAGCCACTTCTATCAGACCGCTGCTGAGCTAGTGACCAAAATTTTCGACGGCCGGAAGCAGCTGCTTCGGGGACTCCCAAACGAAAACTCCAAGAAGAAAGAGCTGGAGGCTCAGATGAACAGCCAGCCTTTTTTGAAGGTGAAGTACGACCCTGTTGCAGACCGGCAACGGAAGGCGGCTCTCAGTCGCCAGCGTAAACAAAACGTTTCAGATGTGCTTCAGTTCGAGGAAACCCGCCTGCTACACCTCATTAAGCTCCGGGAAAAGATCCTGGGTGAGAAGGCTCCACGCAAGAAACGCAAGACCGATGACACCGCCACATCGTCGGAGTTCATCCCGGTCTCAATCATCCGGCCTGAGATCTGCAGACTCCCGGGTCCTAGCCTGGCCTCCAATACCTTTCACGTGTGGAAAGGAGGCCTCGTGCACAAGAAAGTGGAGGCTGCCATAGATATCGCGCTGAAAGAGCTTGCGCAAAACCACAACGGACCTGAGGACTGGACGCCTGTTACCATGACAGCGCCAGCTGTGGACGCTTATTGGTGAGGATCACGTGTGGTGTGGATGCAGCGCACTGCGGCTGGACGTTGGGTTGCTAATCAACCTTCGACGTAATGTGGAAAGTCTGACGAAAGAGGTGTCTGAGTGGGAGCAGAAGCTGAATTTTCTGCAGGAGTCCATGACGGACGACTCCAAGGTTTTCGCTACGCCTAGACGACCGAAACATCCCCCTGCTAGGTCTGTGACGAGTCCCAGACCAACAGCACACGTGAAGATGGGACGAGACACAACTAAGCCGCCATCATCCTACTCGAAGCTGGGACCTGTGAAGGTGCCCTTCCCCGCGCCTCCCCCTACCCACACAGGGCCACAATCCGCGCCGAAATTCTCTCCACCGAGAACGAAGCAATCACTGCCCAAGCCTGGGGGCATGTATCGTGGGCCTCCCAGGTGAGGCGTTCGTTTAGACATGGAGTTGGTTGCAACCACAGATAAGCTTCATGTTTCGAGCTCCAGCTATGAAGTTGTCGGTCGCTTGGGCGCTTGGGTGCCGTCTTCCGGTTCCGAGTCCTTCCAGGGAAGGTCTCGTTTCACTGCTGTTTTCACTGTACGTGGAATTGTTGTCTGTGGAGTTGTTGTCTGTGGAGTCGCCTGTGGAATTGGTGCCTGTGCAGTTGGTGCCTGTGGAATTGTTGCCTGTGGAATTGGTGCCTGTGCAGTTGGTGCCTTTGGAATTGGTGTCCGTGGAGTTGTTGCGCGTTGAGTTAGCGTCTGTATCAGACCATCAACGAAGGATAACGACCTGCCAGTCACGCTTAGACCATCAAACCTCCGTGCTAATGTATCGCAGGGCAGCCGCTCCATGAGCTTCACGTAGGTTTTGGAGACATCGTCACAGTTTGCCCACTCCCGATCTGAGAGCCCACAGGGGTTGGTTTTGTGCGGTGGTTGGGTCAGGTCAAGATGCACCTTGAGAAATGATGGCGGCATGTTGGGTATGATTAGCGGACGTGGCGATGACGTCTTTAATGGTTGTTGTTGTTGGTTGGGAGTGCGGTATCCAAGGGGACGCGGCGATGACGTCTTTAATGGTTGTTGTTGTTGGTTGGGAGTGCGGTATCCAAGCGCGATTGATTGGGACCGATGTGAGGGTGCAGAAGCTTGTGGTCGCTGCAGCGTTCTCTGTTGCTGGACTTGCACGGCCTCCGGCAACCGCGACGTATCACCTGCTTGAGCAAGTGTGCTGATCCGAGGACGACCACGAGGTCTGCTGTGGGGTGGGGGAAGCGTGCTGCTCGGAGGACGACCAAGAGGTCTGCTGTGGGGTGAGGGAAGCGTGCTGCTCGGAGGACCAAGAGGTCTGCTGTGGGGTTGGAAACGTGTGCTGCTCAGCGGACGACCACGAGGTCTGCTCTGGGGTGGGAGATGCGGGCTGCTCGGAGGACCAAGAGGTCTGCTGTGGGGTGGGGGATGCGGGCTGCTCGGAGGATGACCAGAGCATGGAGGTTGGCCGAGGGTCGGATAACAGGGGCTGGTTTGTCTGCTACGGAGTGGGTAACGATTCGTCGTCTCACAAAGCGTCTTGGCCTCTTCAATGAGCTGGAACAGAGACAGGTCCTCGTCCGTAGAGGGCTCGGAAACAGGCAGGCGCTTGTACAGAGAGGGCTCGGAGGTAAGCGGAGTACTTTGCAGGTGCTGGGGCGTAGAGGGCTCGGAGGTAAGCGGAGTACTTTGAAGGTGCTGGTGCGTAGAGGGCTCGGGGGTAGGCGGAGTTTTTCGAAGGAGCTCGTGCAGAGAGGGCTCGGAGGTACTTTGAAGGTGCTGGCGCGTAGAGGGTTCAAAGGTAGGAGGAGTTGTTCGAAGCATCTTGTACAGAGAGGGCTGCAGCATCTTGGACGGATAAGGATCTTGTACAGATCCTAGAACGTAAGGACCTTGAAGGTGCCGAGGCACCAATTTCCTAACTTCATCGGCGTTCAGACGCCCATGAGCAGAATTCCGAACCCTTGACATCTGAGAGGGGGTCACCGCCAAACGGTTTAACATCTGCTGAGTGTGGGTTCCACCGCGACTTGGAGGGATTGAAAGGTTGTCGATCTCGGAGCGGTCGACTTTCTGAGGTACGAAGCAAGGGATGTTTACGGGATAGCCGTTAGTATCCCAAAACTGGGCAGGAGCAGTGATCTTCTGGCCCCGCACAGCAGGAGAATGGGTAGCGAGGTGCCCTTTAATGGAAGGAAAGTCGGAACATATCGTGTCGCAGGCGTTACATTGGTATACCTGGACAAGCACCTTGTCCCCGCCGCTGCTTTGCGACACTGTCTGGCCTTCAGTGCACTCCTCGACGTGGAGGACTGATCCGGCATCTTGGGAGACGGTAAAGTCCGCCGAATCAATCAGAAACTCGGTGGCGTTTGCGCAGGTTCTCATATGGGACAGAACAATCGCACGCCGTAGAGTGTAACTGGCGCGAGCAGGATTCACAGCGGCACAAAAGTGGCAACGGTATAGCTTCTTGACTTCATCTGTGGGCTCATCCTCCATAGTGACGTTGGTGTAACCACCTGTAGTGCTCGTAGGAGAGGATAGTGGGGATGCACTTGTGAGCGGTGTCTTTGGGTCGAAAATCTTGGCTACCCCCTCACCAAGTGCGTACTGAACATCCGAATCTTCACTGTTGTCGGTAAGAGACATCATGCTAGCGACAAGCAGGGGCATGCACCCTTTGGTGTCGCAATGCTCAACAATCATGTATTTGTGATTTGCTTATTTAGGATGCGATTGTTATCAAACTGTTATTTGTGATTCTTGAGAATTTCCTCTGGCTCTACACAGAAGCAAGCCGTTGACACATTCACAAATGGACGAATTCTGAGTCAGCAGCCTGTAAGCAGGCGGCTTCGTTCACCTGTCAGGAACCTGGAAGCCTCGAGGTATGCCTTGCTGAAGTCGTCTGCCGTTTTCTTCACGGAAGTGGCGCCGTCAAAAAGATGCACTGTGGGGCGCCTGGTTGTTGTGTCAACCCAAGCAGCGGGCCAGCTGCACTGGACCGCCATTCGAAACTGGTCTTCGTCGGTCACTGGGTAGAAGAGTCTCAGATAGATAGCTGCGAGTGACCTTGCCGTTGTGAACGGATCTTTATCGGTAGGGACGGCCACCTCTTTGAGGTTCTTCCCGTCATAGACCAGCAGGCGGAAGGTTCCATCTGCGGAGCAGATGGCACAGGCAGGGAGATCGGGGTTCTCTCGTACGGCAGCGAGCACGGCCGCGCGACCCAGCAATGGGGTATGTTGCTTGGCCAGTAGAGCTATTGTCTCGTCGTGAGGTGTCGAGCTGGCGGTATTCTCCTTCAGATTTAGATCGTCAATCTCCTCGCTCAATAAGTTCGACGTTGTTGTGTCATTGACCACAGCAGAGGCAGACGCATCTGGCATAGCAGCGTCATGCGAGGTCCCGGCTGTATCACAGGCCTCGTCATGCATAGTAACGTCCTTTGTGTGAGACAGATCCAGTGGCGTCCTTTCTCGGAACCAAGATGTGATGAACTCAGGCTCCGAGGTCTGAAATCGCGGCCGGAACGCCACCTTTAGCCCGGGGAACTTACGATTGGCGCGTTGGACATGGTGCCCCGTAGAATGGCTGTGTTCCCTCAGAGATTCGAACTGTGGGGTGCTGTAATAGCAAGTACCGCAACGAAACAACTCCACGACGAAGGATCGATCCTCATCGAGAAAGACACCACAGTCCTCCTGAGTTTCTGCCGGGCGAGCATCGATCTCTAGGGGGTGCATGTCCGGCATCGTGAACGGAGCCACGGAGATGTGCACCTGGTCTTCAGGAAGGTTGCACTGAAGTTGGTGCGCCAGCATGCGAGACGAACTGACAGAGAAGCAGTTCTGACATTTTGCACAGCGGTAGAGTTGGTGCTGGACGGGCACAAGAGACTGCTGGGCGGCCGGCCACACCAAGGGTGAAGCACCTGGGAGCAGGCAACTGGCAGCCAAAACTGAGGGGCGACGGATACGGGGATATGAATGACAGAGCATCTTTATGAGTGAATTACCGCGAATTCATGATCTGAGGGATACGTTGCAGTTCGTTAACGTTCAGTGTTCGAATCTATGATTCCCCAATTGTCGTAGCCTCCCATTTGACTTAGCGGTGACCTATTTACACTAGATGTGGGCGTCAACCTGCTTGTGTACATTTAATCTGCGTGGCACCGAGCCTGCGCAGACCACGCAATCATAGAGGTGACGCGACTCAATGATTGAAAAACACCGAAATGCAGGTTACATTCGAAGAGGACACCTACAATGACATCAGACAGGCAAAGTGCTTCAAGGACGAGGGGGTGGCGGTGAAGATACCAAATCCGAAGCTATTAAGGCAACGAACGACACGTACTTCCATGCTGGATGTAGGTACTATTCTCGACTCGGAGTCCGAGTCAGCCATCACCTGGGCACCTGCAGGCCGGAAGTCCATTTACGAAGAAGACATGTCGGTCGAGCTGGCGAGTCAGGAGCTGAAGCGAGCCATCACTATCTATCTCAAGGCTAAAAAGAAGAGGCGAGCAGATGAAGCATCGGATTGCGAGTATTTGAGTGACACGGTCGGGAAACCACCCGCGCCTCGACTTCCTAGAATCGCCAACTGCGTGGCAGTGGTCTTCCGTAACATCAGCGTCCACGCTGACGTTACCCAGGGAGTGTGCTGCAAAAAATCCACCACGACCACAACCATTCTGAATGGCATCTCCGGCTCTCTGATGCCCTACAGGCTCACTGCAATTATGGGAGCTTCAGGCGCAGGTAAGAGTACTTTGCTGAATGGTAGGCTGGCTCAAGGATTTGCACACAGTGCTTTCCAAAAAGCTGCAACGTAACGTGGACGGCTTCGTCTACTACAATCAGGTGAATGTTACGCGTGATGAAGCTCTTTCCTGCTCGAGGTTCGTACAGCAGGAAGATATTTTTTATCCCCATCTCTCTGCGTACGAACACCTTGTGGCACAGGCACGCTTCCGTATGCCTGGCGCCGCTAGAGAGCATCACACCTCGCGGGTGAGAGAGCTCATCTCCCAGCTGGGTCTGCAAAAGGTGTTTGCAAGCCGCATTGGAAACGCGATCGAAGGCACGCCTGGCCTCTCTGGAGGCGAGCGTAAACGACTCTCTTTGGCATCCGAGATGGTAACGAGTCCCCCAGTGATTTTCGCGGACGAACCGACGACCGGTCTGGACTCGGGGATGGCGGAGGTCGTGATTCAGAAGCTCAAAGACCTCGCAGATAGAGGGCACTGCGTAGCGTGCACGATCCACCAGCCTTCCTCCAACGTGAGACCTCAGCGGGATTATTAGTCAGCTCTTTCAGAAGTTTGACGACCTCATTCTGCTGGCGGATGGCCATATTGTGTATGCGGGAGACACTATGGGCGTCATACCTTGGTTTTCCGAAAAATTTGGCCTGAAGTGCCCACGCACAGCCAACCCCGCTGACTTCATCATCCGCGCGACCGGCATCTCCGACAATCTTGAGAGACAAACGAAACTCGATGAACTGGCTCGGTGGGCGTCCACTTGGCTGGACGAGGGTGAGAGGTTCCTAGAGCGTTGGTATGCCGGGGAGCGGGACGAGTTCTTCGACCAGATGAGGAAGCACTTTTTCGACAACGCCCTCGAGATGGGCGCTACAGAGGACACCATGCAGCTGCTGGAAGAGCGGTGGGGACGTCTGATGCGCGATATAATAGTGGAGCCTGCGACCCGCGATAACAGTGATGACGACGACTTCGAGGTCAAACTGGACCCCGAGGCAGTCAGAGGCCGCGTGAAGCGTGCGGGATTCTGGCGCCAGTTGCAGATCATGACCAGTCGATGCTGGAAGGAGAACATGCGGAACCCGGCCACATTCACGGCTCGCGTAGTGCAAACCGTGATCGCAGCCGTGCTGATGGGAATGTTCGTTCCGGGGCTCACTTGGGGACTCGTTGACTCATACACCAAGGTTGGATGCGCGCAAATGCTTATGATGCAACAGTGCATGTCGAACGCTATGGGTCTGGCATCAGTGTTCGCCAAGGACCAGCCCGTTGTCTTGCGGGAGCACGAGGAGCAGGTGGCCAATGGTGGCCTGTTTATGTTCTCCAAGATCCTAGCAGACTGGCCAAGTCAACTCATGATCCCGTTCCTCTTCAACGTAATCGTCTACCTCATGGTCAGGCTCGACTCCGTTGCCGATTTCGACACTCTTGTGCTGACCGGCTGCACTCTCGTCCTTGCCGCGAACGCAGCGCTGTCTATGGGCTACATGTCCGCAGCCGTAGCTCCGTCAACTGAGGTCGCCATGGGTCTTACCGTCACACTTATCGTGCCGATGTTGTACTTCTCCGGGTTCGCTCGAGACCTCAGCACGCTGCCTCCGTTCACTCAGTGGCTGCAGTACATTTCGGTCTTCAAGTGGGGTATGATAGCCTACAACAAAGTACTCTTCAAAGGTGAGTTTGTGGTGACTGAGTCTGGGGCTATCGACGGCGAGAAGTTCCTGGAACTGCTGCGCATCGATGTCTCTGAGTTTTGGATTGCACTGATAGTGCTTGGTGCGATGTTTATTGGGTTCAGGATCCTCGGCGTTGTGGTTTACGGCGCGGTACTCAACCGACGAAGAGAAGCATCGATGTGAGTGTGACATATTACGCACTCTAAACACTGGCGTTCACATCATGTTTGTGACCCTCTGCAGCAGCTCTCCAGACTCGATGATCGTGATACGCTTCAGTGTCTTTCCGTCTGGTGACCCACACGCGTCAACTGCCTCCACGACATGCATCCCCTCGACAACGTTTCCGAATGCCACGTAGTGACCATCAAGCCACTCGCACTTAGCAGTGGTGATGAAGAACTGCGAGCCGTTAGTGTTTGGACCGACATTGGCCATCGACAACACTCCCGCGGTCTTGTGTTTCAGTCGGAAGTTCTCGTCAGGGAACGACGCACCGTACACACTCTTACTTCCTGTGCCGTTGTGGCATAGAAAGTCACCGGACTGGATCACGAATCCCGGCACCACTCTATGGAAAAGACACCCCTGGTACCCGAAGCCCTGCTGGTGTGTGCAGAGTTGCCGGAAATTCTCGGCTGTCTTCGGAGTGACGTCTGACCGTAGCTCAAGTACTACCCGGCCAGCGGGAACGTCGTCGATCAATATGTCCAGGTAGCATCGGGGTCGAGAATCAGAGGGCGTCATAAGATTTGTCACATTTGGTAGTATTTGCATATCTCAAGAAATCCTCGGTGCAGTTTAGAATTCCCAGTGGGAGTCCATACACCGGCAATATTTAATTCGCCAGAGGAGGCATGTTTACGACTGAGAAGATATTTGTCGGCAACCTGGCTCGTGAAGCAGCTGAGGCAGATGTTAGGGCCTACTTTAGCAAGTTTGGCGATGTGAAGGCTTGCGTTGTCATGATGAACCGCGACGGCAGCAACAGAGGCTTCGCGTTCTGTGAATTCCTGGAAAGTCGGGTGGTCAGAGAGATTTTGGTTGACTGGGAGTCGCACTACATACACGGACAGGTGAGATGCTGTCTCTGCCACCGATAATTTTTCCCAGTGGGTCGAAGTGAAGAAGGCGGCTCCCGAAAATGACCTTCGCAAAATAACCCGTGGAAAGAGGCGCTCACGAATCTTTGCATCTGGGAAACAGGGAGCGGTTTGGAAGGAAGGGCTCCAGATCGGACGCGACCCGACAGTCAGTGCCAGCAAACATCGGGTTCTCAGTCACGAATACGGTTGTGCAGTGCCTGGGAAATATGAAGCTCAGAAGCATCATTAACATTGAATAATAACCGGAAAAGGAAACTGACTTTTGCCCCCCAGTGGACTCAGTTGGCGTCGCTCGCCACCTATGGGTGTTGGCACTGGAGTAGATTCGAGCGCCGAAAAGCACCGGAGCATGCGAGTCGAAGAAAAGATGCGTACCTAAGGCAAGGTAGGGTAGATTAGATCTCGGAGGGGGGTCCGTCGCTGCACACACGCCCGTAGTTAGGACGGAGGGCATCTGAGGCGCGTCGTATGTGTAACTAGACAGTTCCGGAATCTCCTGGAAAAATGTTGCCTGGTGAGCCTCCTGGAAGGCATCTGGCATTGAGAAATCGTACGGGACGTAGTCTTCAAGATCGATGACATTGTTGACGTTCCCATTCCCATCCTCCGCCAGAGGAAGTTGGGGATCGTACCTCCAAGCCCCGTCCACAATAAACTTATACAGGTGACGGCCCATGGGTAGTTCCTCTACAGCAGTGAATGCTCCTCCCATTTTGGTAAGCTTCACCTTCTCGGAAGTGGACCAGTCGTTGAAGGAGCCAGTCACGAACACCTCATGGCCCCCATGGTTCCAGTTAAAAACGCAGGCCACAAAGTCGGAGCTGTTGGTAGGCGTTGGAGAGTCCTCCGCAGTCTTTAGCTCCAGTGGCGCCCATGGAGGAGGCCCGAGGCCCCAAACTGAGCTGGTATTCAAACAGAGACGTCGCGTCTTTGATAGTGTCATCCCAATTATCCGTGAATTAAAAACGGGAGCGACACATCTTTCAGCGCGGTGAAACGATTAAAAATACAGCAACTACAACAATCTTTCCCGATGTGCACGTAGGGCGACTTCTTCGAGTGCTTGGGCCAACAGAGCCAGTTCGTTGTGGTGCTGGCGCTCCTGTGTCTTGAGGGACGCCTTAAGATTTGCATTGGCCCTCTGGGACACCATTTGCAGCCATCCACAAAGATATACTTACCGTCAGCCGGTAGATGAGCTTGTCCGACTGGTTACCCAAAACCTGTCTTTGGAGCATTTCGTTCTGGGCCTTGAGCAGCGCAACCTGCTGTGCTTCCTCTGCGACCAGCCCAACACCAGGCAGTCCGCTCTCCCACAACGACTCCACGGAGCTGGCTGTATCCTGAGTTGGTTTTGCCGTCAGAAGGGTCTGGCTTACTCTCGCCTCTGACGCCAAAGGTCGCTCGGTGTCCTGAATTATCTGCCGAAGCTTGTCGCAGTTCGCCTGCACCACCACCATCTTGGACTGCAGCAGGGCTCTGTCCTGCTCCTCAGCGGATAGTTCTTGCAATTGGCGATGGGTGGTGCACCGAAGATCTCGAATTTCTGCCCTCAGACTCTGAAATGGGAATGCGTCAAAGAATAATAATCGCAACGGAATATAGAGGTATAATCTTTTATGACGCGCTTGTTTTTACCGCAATGACCTGGTCCTTTTGCTGCAACTCAGTCTCCAGCTTCTCGATTTCCTGTGCGCTTTGCTCAGCCATATGGCGTCGTCGTTCACAAAGGTGGCTGGAAATTGATTTTTGCCAATCCTGCACACAACTCCACCAACCTGAGTCTTCCAATTTCGGCCTTTGCGGCCCCCAACTCGGCTAGTTCCGATAACTTCGCGCTTCTTTCCTTGGGGCGTACCCTGGCACTCAGCACGAATTCGCTGCTGCTGTCGGGATCTGTATATCGGCGGAGAATGAGCTGGATTTCGGTCTGCAGGCGGATTGGAAGACTGTCAGAACAATTATGTACTCAGAAATAAATTGACTCGGACATCAATCGAAGTCAAATAAATTGCGCTCTCACGTAAGAATTTTATCGACCAGTCTCTGTTCTCCATCCTCACACCGCGAAAACAACACGTGCGCCACCACGAGGAACTCCGCAACATCCGTGCACCTTGAGAGCGGCACAGACCGCAAATCCTTTGCTGCGGCGGCCAGCAGCATTGAAATGGTTGGCGTATCCGGCAGAGGCGCCGACACTATGGGCTGCAGCACCGATCGGACTGCGCCTAGGTCGCGGAGAGCGTCTGGAGAGAGGGCTGGGATGCGTCAGCCTGACATGTCTAACACTGAACGATGAACCGTTCAACCAGAGCCCACACGTCCTGATGTATAGGGCACACTCACAGGGGTCAACAAGGCGGAGGAACGCTGCAACGCAATCTGGAGTCACCATATTTGGGAATTCGCACAGCATAGGGACGGCAACGATTACCTGTGGTACAAACGATGACCTACGTATCCCTTCACACACAGCGCACACATGCGCACGAGCACAGAAATACGAAAATCGCCATTATGTCGACGATCTGGTCCAGTGTTCGTGGAATGGGCAATGTGAGTCAGGGGACGGGCGAAGGTGTCGATCACTGGATATTATGTTTTGTAGATTAAAGTGTTGGTGCAAGGACGCCAGAAATGAATGTCGATTTTCGCGCATTCAATTCTGTTTTCTTTTAAAGTATTTAAGGAATAATATTTTTTTAGGCGCTCCTGGAGAGCGAATCAAACGAGGAGTCCACAGAAGATTTCAAAGCGCGCCAAGTCGCAGCGAAGGGCAAAGACGCCGCCATCGGAATAAGTGAGAAGAAGGACGGGGACTGGTTCACCCTTTCCAGGCAAAAAACTTGCTGGTGGCTTCATGGCGGCCTATCGCTGGATTGAGGAGGAAGAACAGGAGTTTGGGGGGTTGGAGGCGTCGCCGGAGGACATCGAGGGCCCTCCGTTGCAGGAGGAAGTCGACGATACGAATTGGGAAAAGGTAGACTCAATCGATATTCGATTTAATTAGTTATTGGATTTAATTAGTTATTCGATTTAATTAGTAATTGGATTTAATACCATGGATTCATTGGATTATTATTCTCGCCCAGTTGCTGAACGACATGCGTTCCCGCTATGAATCTGATGTACATGACCTCGAAGAGCAGCTTAGTTTATCCGAGATCCGCTACCAGCAGTTATTTGAGCGGCATGAAAGGGTTCAGCAGTCATTTTTACAAGTGGCAAGCGAAGGATCACGTGATCAAGAAGCCGTAGAGATGAGTAGGAATCTGCAGTCAGAGTTGTCAAAGGTTCAGATTGAGAACTCGCAGATGAAAGAACGAGAAAGGTATCGATTTATCGTCATCATAATCATCCTGAATCCTTTTCAGAGAGTTGGAGGAGTCGCTACAGTCGACTAAAGTCCTTCTAAAAGTGGCGGAGACCCGATCGACCCAGCTGGCACAACGCGTGGAACGGCTGGCGAGTGTCGAGGAGGACAACGACGCCCAAGCAATTGTAAGCGAACTATTTCTGTTTTGTAATATTTATTATTGTTATTTAATTGTATTAAATCTCTACAGACAATCGTCGACCTGCAGAAACAAGTCCACTCGCTTAGCCTGTCCCAAGTCGAACTGGTCGCCATCAAGGAAGACAACGCCAGACTCCAAAAGTGAGTATGAAAAATGAGACGCGACACATTTTTTGTCCAGAGCGCTGTCAGAGGCCGATCGCAGTGTGCGCCGCGCCACCAACAACATGGCCGCGTTGCAGTCCATGAACAATGACGCTGCCAGCAAAATGTACAGGATACGGAATTCAAATCTTTTTTCTGCTTTCTGTCATTAATTTTCTGCAGGCGTGCTGATTTCGTCCAGTTCGAGAGCGAGGTCGTCGCGTCCAGATCTCAGGCAGAGGAGCTCCACGGAGAGAACACTCGCCTGCAGGCTGAGAATGCCGTCCTCAGCCAACGTTGCGCCGATTTCGACACCCTACGGGAAGAGGTCCGTATTACTCTTTAGATACCCTTACCTCTCTGCTCTAACCCTTCCCAGTGTGAGCGCCTCACGAAGGTTAACGAGGACCTCTCCAATGGGATGACTAGCCTGCTGGATCGCCTCCACCGCGTCAACTTTGATGAGTACCTGGACCTCAGGTCCTTTAGAGCCCAGGTAAGTTTCACAGATCTTCTGGTCTCTGAACTGCTTCCAGCTCTTATCATTCTACACGAACCTCAAAGTGGAGAGGGCAGAGGAGAAGTCCAAAGCGACAGCGAAGTACGGCCTGGTCGGTCTTTTGGGCCTTACGGAGGACGACGCCCACAAGTTCTTTGGGATTAACTTCCAACAGGTAAGTCTATCATAACATCTGTCATCAACAGAAAGAACAGCGGCTGTCCCGGAAGTTCATCAACTTCCTTGAGACGGAAATCGATAAATGACCCTAAAGACTGATAACCGAGTATTGGCGTCTATATTTATACACTATTGGCACAAGATATCGGCTGGAGAAAGATAAGTCGGAGTGGAACCATTTGCCTTACATAACTTGCAGTCTCCGTTCAGTGAGAACAGAATGGAGGCCGCCTGAATAACGGCTTGGCAGTCTGGAACGCATAAGAGACCCCTACGCTTCCACCTACCGTCAGGCACTTGAACATCCGTCGAAGCTGTTGGCACCGGTTTTAGGGTGGGGATCGGTGTCGGGTTATCATTCTGCGCGGATCCAGACGTGCACATGATATCGTAGGCGGCTTGCAGGTCGGGACATACGGTCTCAAGCGTCCCGAAGTCGAACGCGCAAAGCGAAGGCACTATCAGGGTCAGGCTGAGTAGTCTCATCAGATTATGTTGGATATACAGTGTGGAGACACGAATGTCTGAAGCACCTGCAGTTTGAAAAATATGGATACGCTCTATAATTCCAACGCTCGGAAGCTTCTCTGCCAATACGTCGGATACCCGCAGGGTGCCGTCACCAAAGGCGCCGTCACCGAAGGCGCCGTCACCAAAAGGTGCCGTCCTGCAAGTTACACTTTGCAGAGATTAGGTTGGCGGATATTCTACACTCTTTTTGTCTTGGGTGCGTGGACGAATTTCCGAATACCTGAATTGTGATGTTTGCACGGGAATGGTCTCACCTGCAGGAAGACCAGATCTCGGATCCCTCCATGTCTGATCCCGAGGAGCAGGAGGACGAGACGACGCCAGCCGTCTTCATCGCCAAACAACGAGAACTGGCACGGAAAAGCCCTGCGGTGTCCCAAGCGGGTCTGGAGCGTCTAGAGTCCGACCGCGGTGCTGGTTACACGCCCCTTTTAAGATTCCAATTGTTGTGGCTGGCGCTCATGATCCTTGCGATCATTAGCGGTGTCCTAGTTAACTCCGGCGTTATCCGAGCTGTTCATCTGCCGCGGTTACGAAGCATCGCTTCGGCCCCCCAACCCCTCTCCTCCCTCGCAGAAGTTAGGCGGGAATGGGCGGATGGCCTGTGGACCGTGACCAGTCTCGACAGACAGCTGGACGGAGTGCCTTACGTCGTGAGCGTCCACGACTGGCACCGCAGCGACAGTGTGCTGCAGGCGCGACCGCTGCTGGGTCGCTGTAGAGAGCTAAGCGGCGACAGAGCCCCTCTCCTCTGTGTAAACCGGGGTCGAGTCGCGTCGTACGCCTACGCTTCAGCACCCACATCCGTAATAGATACGCCTCGAATCATCAACCCGAATCAGCTGCTAGAATCAGAAGAGTCCTTAATGCTCACTGCAGGAACGGATGTGCTCTGCCAACAGGTAACTAATATTCCACCACCCTGCACTAATTTCCTTCCAGAGTTTGGCTGAGAACATCCTCAATCCATTGTTGCACATTTTTTCATTTTTGCAGATGACACACGGGACCTTCTTGCAGGTATTGAACGCAGATTAACTAATATTCTTGGGTGGACTCTAATCCGTTCCAGGTCCGACTCGGAACTGTTGACCCCGACACCTCCATTCGTTGGACATCCACCACTGTTAATGGTAACCCCCTCCTTCTGAAGCATGTTCCAGGACATGACACGACTCATCTCACATCTTTGACTGATATCTTCACCGGCAGTCTGGGGCTTGTCACCCCCTGCTACCCTGCACGGCACCTCCTGTACTGGATCTCATCAGAGAAGTTCTGGACACTGCTCGTTAGCCTTTGGGTCCTCCATATGGTTGCCAGCCCCCCAGTAACCTTGGTGCACGTCCCACGCCTACTCTGCCATCTGCTCATCGGGCTTTACCGGTACCTGATCCTATACCTCCTCCTTGGCCACCTGGAATCCTGGTTCCAGACTGGCTTCGACTTCAGTGACCACATCGTCATCTTCTGCATGGCCGCTCTCGTGATGTCTCTGGAATTTGTAGCAGTGGTTCGCAGCTACCGTCAGCTGAAGTGGACCCTCTACATCGATGACCGCAAGTCTCCCTCCACGTTCGACGCGCTACGATTGTGGGTCTTCCGCGTAGTTCTGACTGTGTTGCTTGCGGCGTGTATCTCGTTGTGCGTGCTCACCTTCTACACCGCGGCGTTCTTCCACACCGTCAGTGAAGTGTGGGTCGGCCTAGGAGTTGGCCTCTTGGGCGTCTTCGGTGTCTTCTGGGGTCTTTTGCTGGGCAGCGTCTTCAGCTTGGAGAAAATCGGAATCTTAAGGCTGCGACGCATCTAGAAGGATGATGTCATCGGCCTCCGTGACACATTTGCCGTTCATTTGCCATCGAATGCTACCTTTTCCTACCGTCTTCGTGGCTCTACTGCAGACTGCCGTCCAGGCGGACTACTTTGTTCAGTATGATGCCGCCAGCAGTTGTCTTAACGGTCAGGTGCTGGATGGTGATTCGATGAACGTGTCTACCGTAGAAGTAATGAAACTCGCATCCTGACACCAGGCCGCGGGTGAACAATGTGACCGTTCAAACGACTGTCAAGCTTTCGTTTGGCACTACCAGCCAGACTCTACAGTCGGGAATCTGCTGAAACTTTGTCCTACTGCCGACGCGCTTAGTAGCGAGCCTACAAAAGGCTGGGTCCAAGGCACGAAGGCAAAAAACTGTGGGACTTCTGATAAAATGACATCAGTGATCACAGACAACTTCGCGCTGCACGTGAATAGCCACGCAGTCTGCCGGCAGGATATTCTCAGTGAGGAGGTGGATTCCGTGGACGCGGCTAGGCAGAGATGCGCCGAGCTGAGCTGCACAGTCTTCAACATTAACGCAAATTTTGGAAACCAAAAAGTGAGGTCTGGGCTGCGAATAACGTCAGAAGCCGTCCACGGTGCCTCGGTCAGCTATCTACTGCAAAGGCGCAAAGCAGGTGACATTGCATCAGTTATGATTGTCAGGTTGTCCCTCGGTCGGGATGGCTATCGTACACAGCCAAAGACGTAGGGCAGCCCATTCCCGCTCGTTCGCTCAGGGCTCCATGCTGTAAGCTGCTCTTCAGTTTCGTATCTTTCTGCACTCCTTCACGATTTAAACAGCAGAAAACGGCGCAATAATCCCCGACAACTACAACGAGTACCTTCTGCCTGGAGAAATCGCCTCTGAGAAAAAGTACGCTCAGGCAGCAGCCATGGCGTCAAAGAAGAATACGACGAAGCCAGGTCTTATTGGCTGAACCAGCGAGTCATTCGTTGGACTAATGACAGCCGAGATGGAGGTGGCCTCAGGTACAGGGCCAGGACGGCTCCGGTGTAGTCGACTCCATGGATGGTATAGTATTTCTGAAACGTGTGAAGAAGTATAAACACTCAACCTACAGGGATGGTGTTTATGAAGTCGAATCCGTGTTTCTTGTAGAACTGGACCGCGGCGGCGTTGTAGTCGATTACGTGTAGATATATGGCGTAAACTTCACCTTCTGAAACAGTCAGTGATACAAAAGAAATCTAGTTACCCACCAATCTTTAACAATTGTATTGCTCTCTGAACCAGCAACGAAGCCAAGCCTCGTCGTCGGAACGTTTCTGACACTCCGAGCGTCAATATGTAACTGAGCTTTTTAGAGCATTGTTCCGCCGAGCCGAATGTCTTAATGGGATCTACCACATACTCCCCGTGTCGCCAAAGAACGTCCACAGAATGGGCGACGCCTATGAGAAACCCGTCGCGCGCTAGAGTGACGATGCCGACCAGAAGTTCGGGGGGGAGGCCGCGGAGAGGTCTGTGTAGTAGCTGGAGAATGGTGAGAGAACATGTTGTGTGCACCTACCTCTTCCAGCCTCTTCGTCGGCAGCCACAGCCCCAGAGCGCTCACGCCAGGAGTGATCCCCACCGCAGCATCGTAAAAGGTGGAATCGTACTCCAGAGGGAAAAGTTCCCTATGGAGGTCCAAAACCTGCATTCCATCATCGGCTGTGGGAGGACGGAAGAGGAGGTGAGGCAGACATAGGTCGATACACGACACAGGAACTACACGGTTCACTAGAGATCTGGAGAAAATAGATTCAAAATAAAGGCATGATATATATTTATGATTAGTATGTCGGGTCGTTCTCACCGCAATGCAAACGCAGCATTACCTGGCACCAATGCGGAGCTGGAGTTGAGTGGACCTTGATGGGGCGTGGGTGACAACTCGGCGGGCCTCTCTGGCTGCATATTTGAGAATTTAGAGCTGTGAAATGGCAGCTTAGAGCTGTGTGACATTCAATGCGTGACTATGAAACAGCCTTAACTGTCGAAGATGTGCCTCTGTCCAGAGGTTACCCACGCCCCACAGCTGTATCTCTGTCCAGAGGTTACCCACGCCCCACACCCATTGAACTATAATTACCCTTCCCGAAATCCTAATGCGTTTCCTTTCTCTTATCACCATCTGCCTTGCCACTGACACACCAGAGTACCTTCAGCTGGCCAAAGACGTGCTGCTCAATCTATCGCCCTTTGATTTCGCCGAAGACACCAGAAAACCGTTGAACCTGTCCCCCATCG
>NW_027178710.1:0-5352 GCF_019968985.1 Porospora cf. gigantea B | reverse complement strand
TCGTGCGCAATTCCCTGCATGGCTGGGAAGGAACAGCACACGCACCAAACACAAGCGGTATCTCTCCGAGCTATCTCTGGCCCTCTCGGCCCATTTACGTTTGAGTCCCACACAACTTCGAAAAGGCCGTGCGTTGGATTTGATTTACCGGAAATGTGTTGCGGCTCTTGGATCGGACGCCGGATCTGCCACGGAATCAGCCAGTCGTGGACACGACACCCTTGCAAGCTTCGGACTTACACGCGACCTTCTCGTTGACAACCTGCAATCGCTCCGCCTGAAGGGGGAGGCTAACGAGTTCGACAAAGTTCCTGCTGGAGTGAAAAGCGCTCTGACACGCCTGGCAACGAAAGCGAATCCCGCCAAAGGTAGGAGTCGCAAAGCGGCTGGTAGCGACGACTCCGCAGAAGATATCGACATGACACAGCTGCTGAAGAAGCCTCGATCAGTGGCAAAAGCGAAAGCGAAGGCCCGCGCCAGAGCCAAGACTAAAGCGAAGTGATGAGTCAAACCCTGGCTGATTTTTTGCCGGCCCCCTGTATTGTGCCAATTTCTCAATTCTACTAAGCATGGGTGTTGTCGACCAGCTCAAGAACCTCACCAAGGAACTCGAGGGCCCTACAGCTCTAAGAGTAGTCTCCGCAGGCTGTGGAGTGAGCCTCATGGCGTGCTCAGTCCTGAGCTTGTTCCCAATTACGGACGCTCTACTTGACTTTAACACGCTATTCCTTAAGGTGCACGCTGGGTGAGGCTCGACACTGAACGTAACTCAGCCTCTGCGGATTCGTAATCCTCTGTGTCGAAATGAAGGATCTCCAGAAACTATCCAAGTTCCACAACATGTTCATAAAATGGTTCCCCTTCCTCACTGTCCTATGGGGCAAAGGCGGTCTTATGATCTTCGCTGGCAGTTTGGGAGCTGCTTTCTTCAGCAAATTGGTCATGTTCATTCCTTGCATGGTCACCATCGCTGTCGGGGTCATCAACATGCTCATGTATTTCGGAAAGATGGAACAGTACGACAAGGCCTATGATAAGTCAATGAAGATGGCGACTCAGATGTACACGGAGTATGCGCCTGTGGGACAGCACCACGACGACGCAGGCCAACGCGGCTACGACTTCTCTGCCCCTCACCAGCATAACTCGAAGCCTCAGCATCATTCGAAGCCTCAGCCTCACGCCAAGCCTCAGTACCAGTCAAAGTTCTCGGACACCAGTGGCTCCTATTGATCACTTGAGGCCAAACATATTCGTTAGCCGGTTCACATACGTTTTTTTCTTTTTGCTGCGGGCATCGCGGATACTACGCCAGTCTTCTACGACCTGAGGCTTCAGAAAGCGGAGTTCTTTATCGTAGCGAGTGAGTACGTGCTCATAAGCCTTTACTCTGTACTCCAACTCTGCAACGCGCTCTTTCTCGGCGTAGAGCTCTTCCTTCGTAAGTTCCATATCTGACGTAAGCTGCGCGTTGACCAGTATTGACTCGTCCAGCGTCGCTCTCAAGGCCGACTCTACGATTTGGCCGGTTTTGCTCAGTCCTCCCTCGTAGTCGCGACAGAGTCTTCCCAGCTCCTTCAACTCGTCCTCCAATGATACAATCTCCCATCTCAGGTTCACATTCTCGTCCAACACTGCATCGACGTGGCCCAGGGCGGCTATCACGGCGAACTCCAGGTCGCCCAGGCGGCCCTCGCGCTTCACTCTCTCCAGATACTCCGTCCAACCACCATCGCTGCTTGCGCACACAGGGGAGTCAAGTCGGGAACCATCGATCCTTTGGGTCAATCTAGCCACGCGGCTGGCAGTTACGGGTGTGTCGCGGAGGCTGTTCAAGCTGAGGAGCGAACTTTTGAGTAGGAGATCGTCGGCACTAGACATATTTTATGATAAGACTCAGGTGACTCATGACACGTGTGATTGTGTGTACACTTAAGTGCACACATGCCAAGCAAGCAGAAGCGCAAGTCGAAGAAGTTCGAAAAGGCGTTCAGCGACATTGTTATCGACGCGCCAATCGACACGGAATCAGCCAGTCCTGCTTTCAGTTTGGACGAGATCCCAAAGATTGAGAGTCGCGAGACCATACCACGCTACCAAGGGACTTCCGTTCGCGTCGACGAGGGCATAGGTCTCACACGCGAGTGTCCGCTCACCATGTCTACCCAGCGCGCTAACTACGACACGAGGATCGAATGGATGGGAGCAGCAAACGATCAAGTCAATATCGACCCAATCCTGGGCTTCCTAGAACGAAATCGAGGAGGGGGCAGTTCTCGCAGCTTCCAGGAAGTCTTTGGCACCTGCAAGCCGCGTAAGCCGTTAAGGAAAATCTCCTAAACCCCACGATGACAATAACCTAGTCAATTTTACGTATTTTCGTGACTCAATGAGCGACACCTCTTCCGTTGGGCCCTCTGCGAATCCGAAAGTGACTTCAGAACACCTCGGCGGTGTTGTGGCTTCCTCCAGACTGAGCAGTGCGTCACACCTTGGGCCAGCCCCCTATTTTTCCCCGCAAACAAGTCCAATGCTGCCCTCGTTTACCACAGGCTCCCCTTGCATGGCTCCGTCCACCTACGGTGCCAGTGCGTCTAGGCTCCCGTCGGTGAGCCAGTCGGTCTACGCTGGTACAATGAATGGAATGGTCGGGAACGGAACCATGAGCGTCACGGGTTATTCTCAGGCCATCCACCACGGGCAGATGACTTCGCAAACGGGCCATATGACTACTCAAAGCGGAATCAAGCAGGACAGAATCATCAGCGAGCGGTACGTTGAGCACGAGGTCCGCGTGCCCAAGAAAGTGTATGTTGAGGAGGTGGTCGAGAAGGTCATCGTGGTGCCTGAGAAGGTAGTCCATGAGCAGATGACTGAAGACACGGTAAAGGTGCGCGAGAAAATCATTGAGATCGCCAGGCCTGTCTACCAGGAAAAAATCGTTGAGGTGCCGGAGTACGAATACGTGGATAAATATATAGAAGTCCCGGAGAAGATCATTCAAGAAAAGATCCGTGAAGTCCCTGTCATCGATTTTCAGGAAAGAATTATTGAAGTTCCAAGGGTCGTGTGGCAGGAGAGGGTTGTCGAGGTTCCCGAATATGAGTACGTGGAAGTCCCAGTCGAGAAAATTGTCGAGGTGCCGGAGATCCGAGAGGAGTACCAGATCCGCCATGTTACGGTGCCCCAGTACGTGGACAAGCCAGTACCCGAGTACACCCAGGTGGAAGAGATTACCGAGGTGGTGAGGAGCACTCCCGTGCCGGTACTGGTTGAGACCGTTCTGGAATTCAACGTACCGAAGATTCGGCCTCTCTACAAACGCGTGGATATGCCTCTGTATGTGCCGCGGTTCGTTGAGATTGCGGTGCCGGTGGACCTTGTCAAGGATGACACAATTCTGCTGCGAGCTCAGACTTATTGCGAACGCCTGCGCCTGTTTGTTGAATCGGCCGAGGGAGGATCCCTCACCGATCTCGAGTCGATCGCCTTTCATTTAAAGCAACTCGAATGGCAACGGATAATCGAAACGAACGAGGTCACGCAGGCAACGGTGAATTGCTGGGAAAGACAGACCTTTGTCGTTGACGACATGACTATTTCCACGTTAGAGAATCGCATCTCAGAATGTGAGGCGTTCCGGAATGAAGCCAACGCACGCATTATGGAGAATTGGGTGAAGCTCCAAGAGGAGAGACGCCTCCTTGACGAAGCCCAGAGAAAGTCTGAGGAATCCAATGAAGGCTCGACCTCGAGCAGCACTGATGAGCAGCATCAAACCGCAGTCGCCGCTACGAACCCTGCACCAACAACCGCCATTCCCACCGAGTCCACTGACGCCATCAACACCATCACTGATGAGGAGTCTCCAGAAGTGCCACCGACGCCTGTGGAGCCATCCGAGGGCGCCACTGTGAAGGACGAAACCCCAGAAACGAAGAAGAAGCTTTCCAAGGAGGAAAAGGCCCTTCGCAAGCAGAAGCGCGAAGCGAAGCGTCTGGTCAAGGAACAGCGAGAAGCACGTCGACTGGAGTCCCAAGCGAACAAGGAAGACACTCCAGGAGTTGAAGTTTGATGGGAACTGTTTCCTGTGTTTTAAACCAAAGACATCTGCACAGATATTTTATACGTTACACTGCGATATGACCCCTTCTGACATTTGATGTGTGATCGTAAGATGTCGGCTCTTCGCTGGCGGCAGTATCGCGGTCTTCCAACCCAGAGACGCCGGTCTGGAGCAGGAAATCTGTCACGTATGGGTGCATTGCTGTCGCGGCCGTCGTTGGAAGAGAACTTAAGAACCAATAAAGCGGAAGTCCTGAGAAGCATTCGGGAGCTGGACCGCGAACGGAGTCGTCTGGAGTCAGAGGAGAAGCGTGTGCTCGGAGACATCAAAGCACACGTCAAACGAGGAGAAGTGGCGAGTGCCCAAATGCTTGTCAAGGATTACGTGCGGGTAAGGCAGCACAAGGTGAAGTTCCTAGAAATGCGCAGCCAACTTCAGGCTGTGAATCTGCGGCTGCAAGCAATCAGGTCTACAAGGGCTATGTCCGAATCTATCAGAGGGGTTGCGGATGTCATGACCAAATTGAACTCAGCAGTGGAAGTCCCAATGATGCAGCAAATCATGCGGACCTTTATGAAGGAGAACGTCAAGCTGGGGCTGACGGAGGAGATGCTGTCAGGTGCCATGGACGACCTCGGAGAGGAGGTGGACGACGAGGACGTCATTGCCGCGGCGCTAGCAGAGGTCGGTCTCGAGTTCGACGCTGACCTGTGTAAAGCTCCCGAGGCTCCTAACGGTCGTACCGCCATTCTGGAGGACATATCAGAGCGGCTTCGCAAGCTCAATATGTAGAATCATTTCTCAACAGAGACAGAATCGACTTGACTTCTCTAGCAAGGAACTTCTCGAGGCCCAGCGGCACGCCGGCTCCTTTTGGTAACGCGGAGCGCACAGCCAGCAGCAACCCCGGTTCCAGGGCGCCGATGTCCACAGCCAGCCGCGTCTGGGCGGCTGTGCTGAGATCAGACAATTTCTGCAACTGTTCTTTGAAGAAAGCCAGCAGTTCTTGAACCAGCCGGTCAGCTGTGAAGTAGAAGACGGCCACACTAAGAGATTCTTGTACTTGGTTCAAGAAGGTCGCAACAACCTGACAAAGCCTTCCAACGTAGGCCGATGCAGCGACCGATTCCTCAACAAGATTCCAATCGGTAATCAAGAAAGTGCTTTTAGCGCCCGACAAAGCCTCCTCGGCCTCGCGGAGCAAAAGCTCCACACCTGCCGCCTTCACCCGCCAGAAGAGGTGTTTTTCCTCGTCAAACGTAACCCCGTCTGTGTATTTAAGGCTG
>NW_027178709.1:0-5372 GCF_019968985.1 Porospora cf. gigantea B | reverse complement strand
ATCAAACGCGCTTTGCTGAAGCTGGCGAGAGCCTCCGGGAGTTGATGGAGTCCGCTGAGCTAGGACGAGTTCCTTTCATTGTTCTAGGGAACAAGATTGACCTGCCGTCCGCTGCTAGCGAAGACGAGCTGCGGCAGGCTCTTGGTCTCTTTTCACACAACACGTACGGGCGGGAGCGAGTGGGTGAATCCGAAACTCGACCTGTCGAGGTGTTCATGTGCTCTGTCGTCCGAAGAATAGGTTACCAGGAAGCCTTCCAGTGGCTTTCCCAATTTTTGAACTAGCAGTTTGGCTTGTGACAAATGAATTAAGACTCTGTCTAGCGTCGCAGCTCCTTGAGTCCGAGTTGTGCTGAAGAGAAGACAGCGATAATATCAGAGGCTCAGCGTTTCTTTCTCGTGTGGCAGAACTGTCAGCGTTCCTATCGAAAGGATGCTCACCTTGGCGGCTGTCGCGCCCTCTCTCCGGAGCAACCGCAAGGTTGCATGTCGAAAAGGGCAGAGTATCGATAATTTCGGCAGTGTTGCCTCATTGCGCGGAGGTAGGGGGAGCTTTTGCCTGTCCACATGAGGTGGGTCCTTCACAAAATGCTTAGGTTTCCTTGACTCGTCCGCCTTCTTGATGGAGGTTGGGGGAGCGTGAGAGGATGGGGGAGCGTGAGAGGATGGGGGAGCGCCAGAGGATGGGGAAACCCTCGCAGGCCTCCTAGACCTGCCTGTCGAAACGCGGGGGGTAGTGGAGGTTGACGGCGCCGACAGCTCCTTTGCCGATTTCGCTAAACGTTGGCGTCGCGCCATGACCGACTTTAGCCGACGTTGTGTTGAGGAATAGTCTCTCGTTACATCCGAGAGGAAGAAGGCAATTGGCACCTCCGCACGGCCGTATCCGCTTCCCGTTGAATTTGTATCCTCTGAATGGAATACGTATTGGGACATGTGCTTCACAAGCATATTGCGTGTTGCCAGGGGCAAGTGAGTGAGTTTGCAGAGGCAGGCGGGGCTGGCAATAGCTATCGAGGCCACTGGATGGAGTATCGGGTCAGGAGCCAACCTCGTCAGAAGTCGGGCAGTGGCGGCGTGTGTGTCATGCCAAACGGGGGACTCCGCCAGCGCAGCGCACGCTCTCGCGGCCAGCAGGCCTCGAAGACCAACCCGCCAAGGATCACTGTCTGGCCAAGATACCTTTCCCAACAGGTGGTCCTGACTGGGTGTCTGCTCAACCCAGTTCATCACGTGGCCAAAGGCAGACTTTACATCAGTGGCCTTGAACTCGGGCATGAAGGACTCCTTGGCAGGAGGGTCTCGGAGAGGAGACAGCGCTACTTCCTCGAGCGGACTGATGCGTTCGAAGGCTTCCTTAACGAAATTGGCAACCTTCTTCATGTGGCCGAAAACTTCAGGAGTAACGACACACTCGATTTTCCACGCACAGAGTTCTGGGTTCAGCACGAAGGGTCTCTCCAGCGAGGGCAACGAGTGACAACCTCGAAAAGGAAAGCGGTCATTGACTTCCGAAAACTTGCTTCCAGACAAAGCGAAGGGATTCACCAGAATTGGCCACCAACCCGAGCTACGTAGCGTCGAAGGTTCGAAATCATGCACAGGAGGACCTTCGAGGTTGCC
This sequence comes from Porospora cf. gigantea B, assembly GCF_019968985.1. Taxonomy (NCBI): domain Eukaryota; phylum Apicomplexa; class Conoidasida; order Eugregarinorida; family Porosporidae; genus Porospora; species Porospora cf. gigantea B. Next base: position 3,750 of record NW_027178709.1, on the reverse strand, counting down.
TTGCAGCTTCTTCCAGCCTGTCATCAATGTGCTTTTTGGTATCGCAACATCGATATCCAAATGGTTATCCTGCCCCATGTGGAAGAACCAGCACCGCAGGCCTTGATACGTCTGTTGAGTGAAGTAGTACGCCAACCTGAAGTCGCCCTCACACGCGCTAGACATCGAAAGCAGTCTTAAGGCCAGATGGATAACAGTGCGCTCAGCGAAAGTGACTCGCAAGCAGCCCAGAAAATCTCTCGGTCCACGATCTATGGATAAAAGCATTAGCAGCATCGACATATCCACCAACGCCGTAGTCATGAGCTGTTTCACCGACAAGGTCTCCGATTCCTTGGAAACATCCAAGAACAACCACCGGGCAGATTCTAGATGCGGGACGGCACGCATGAAGCAGGACTCGTGGATGTACTGGATTCGGTCTTGCGTCGTGAGGAATTCAAGAGGTAAGACACTGTGAATCTGCAGGACATCCTTGTCGCACATGTGCAGCATGTAAAAACCGGAGAGACGCTGGAGGACGTGCACGTCGAACGTCAAAAGATCGCTGTGTATGGAACATTGAATCTCCTACGGAGGGAGCCAACGGAGTTGGCGAGCTTCTTGGCCTGCTGGGCCTTGCAACCACCAGGCGCCCAGTCCTACAACACCAGCGAAGAGAAAAGCTTTCTGTGCCATGTTCATCACAAGGCCGTCATAGTAGAACTCAAATAGTTCTGTGGGAGGAATTAGTGATCTTAGGTCAGAAGGGCCGACTTCGATTAAGTGATGGGCCTTCCAGAAACCAGTTAGGGGATCCAGTGGGGGTACAGCAGTTGTGGGGTCCTGTCTCAACAAACGCCGATGAGTGCAGAACTCTGTATCGAAAGACGACACATACGGTTCGTAGCCAGAGTTCTTCGGCCATAGATTCTGTTCGTATCTCATTTCCAACCGATCTCTAGTGTTCAGAGCGGCTCCAACCCCGGCTCCGGCTACCGACTGGCTCAGCGCAGAGGTGAAGATACCGAGCGAAGGCGCCTTATGCTGTATTGCCATGATATAATTTCGTGAAAACCGCACAACTATCACATACAGATGTCGTTACGCACCTTGGGATTGTAGTTTTGTAGTTATGCAGTATGCTCTACTGGCTGGGGCATACACAAAAACTACAATAATGAGGACAAGACCATCCCCCAAGAAGTTCTCCCAGGTCACAGCGGCTGGCGTGCTCCGTTGTTCTCTCCCTTTCGTTGGCTCACATTCCCGATACAGTGACATTCAAGTTGCTGACATTCCGATGGGTACGGGAATGTCCGCGACTGGCTTCAGTAACCAAGCTCTTCCTAGTGGAATGCCCCCGATGAACGACATTCCCCGAGCAGGTCCGTCTCACGCTCCTATGGAGTATCAGCACCCTGAGACCACGAACTTTGGAGCTTCGGGGACAATCACCCATCCGTTGAACACTCCGCTTGGTATAGCCAATCCCCTTGGTATCGCCAATCCCCTTGGTATCGCCAATCCCCTTGGTGTCGCCAATCCCCTTGGTATCGCCAATCCCCTTGGTATCGCCAATCCCATTGGTATCTCCCAACCCCATCACGGCTTTGCCACTCCGGCTTACAGTGCTAGTGGAACGTCGTCTAATTTGAGGATCAGGAACTTTCCCCAAGCAGGTCCATCTCACGCTTCTCTGAGTTTTCAGGCCCCCGCGTCCTGGAACTATGGAGTTCCGGGGACAATTAACCTTCCGTCGGGCACTCCGCTTGGTATCCCCGAACCCCTTGGTATCCCCCAACCCCATCACGGCTTTACCACTCCGAGTTTCACCTCGTACGACAATTACCGTGCCGGTGTAACGTCGTCTCATTTGACGATCGACAATCCCCAAGCAGGTCCATCTCACGCTCCTCTGACACCTTTCCCTGCATCCATCAACTTTGGAGCCAGCACTTCGTCACAGCCAATTGGCCACCTTCCGCCTGCATGCGCTGCTGCGGCTGCCCAAGCACGCGATGCTGCTGCCGTGAGACCCGCCGCCCAGAACCCAGAAACGGCTGCTGCCGCAGAACCTGTCTATGACGCAGAAACGACTGCACTCTTCCGATGGAGGAAGGCGTGGAGCGCCCGCCAGGTCGCTGACGAGGATGTCAGTTGTATGGGCATTGTGTGGGAGGCCAAGAGCAATTCTTGGCTTGTCAGATCGGAGCGAAATGGTTTGTCGTTGAAAGCATTCTCCGCAGAAGGTGGCACCCAAGAGACAGCGCTCCTTGACGCTGTAGTCTACCAGCTTCGCTATGTCCGCTGTCATGCGCCTCCTGGCCCGCAAGCCAGTAATGAGTGGGGTGCGACTCCACACGACATGCGCGACATCACCTTTCTGGAGGAAGACCAATCCTTCGCATTCCAGACCAGAATGGGGGCCGTGCTTGCTTACCGGTTTAGAGCCATAGATTACAACGATAACGTGAAGAAGGCATTCCAAGCGGCTCGCGAGTTCCGCGACATGTTCGAGATGTCAAGAGCGCGGGAGGCGGTGTTTAATAGGCGCCTTTTGTGTGAGGGCAAACCGAAGGCGGCGATGACTCACCGCAGAATGCTGGTTTGGAATTGGGCCTGTCTCCAGCTTCCCCATCTGCCTGTGAAGAAGTATTATCGCGCTCTCGAGGTACCCATTATCCGCGGTGAAAATGCTCGCGTTTGATATGAAATGTCACTCTTAGTCTTTGTCAAGACAGTCGTTATCACCGGTGAGATATTGCGATTAATGGAATTGGATGTCAAACCCAGTTTAATGCATTACACGTCGCTTAACAAGACCTTCTTCGCTTTACAGAGCGAGCACGTAATGCGAAATCGGAGACGCTTTGGAGGCGCTACTCTCGGTGAGCAAGCCGATTGGAGTCGTACACGGCTGTTGGATTCACCGCAGGTCGAGATCGAGATGGGAACGACGGTGTTACCTCCCCCGTGGGCGGATACGCTGGGATCCGTCGCTGCCGACGTGAAGCAGGTAGAAACGAAACTTGCAACGTTACAAGGAACCCAAAATAGGCGTCTGATGAAGATTTTCGATGAAGGTGCTTCTGTGTCGGAGAAAGAAATTGAAGCTCAGAGTCAAGCGGTTGTTCGTCTGCTCAAACACTTGGAGTTGGGTGTATTTTCGATTACGGAAGGCCTCGCGACCTCCAGCGCTCGCGAGCAGATCTACAGAAAGAACGCACAGAAGCGGTGGGCCAAAGAGCTACAAGGACTGAGTACCCAATACCGATCTGCACAGAAGAGCTACATGGACAAAATACGGTTACGTACCGCCCCAGCCGTCTTTGAATCTGACGCGCCGGCAACACACTCGGGATACGAATCCAGACTGCAGACGCAGCAGCCCGTGACGGAGCGCCGTACTGATGAGGTTTCCCGCCTGACGAGTACGGTGAAGGAGGTGCACCAGCTGTTCCAGGATATGGCCTGCCTTGTGACTGAGCAAGGAACAGTCCTCGACCGTGTGGACGCTAACATTGACTTAGTGGTGGACAGGGCGAAGCAGACAAACCAGCAGCTCAAGAAGGCCGAGGAGAACCAGCGGTCAGGGATAGCGAAAAGAGCAATATGGTACCTGGGTGCCGCTGATGGGTTACTGGTGAGGCCGAAGCTGAGTATGTATGCAGTGCTTGGCCTTGGTCGCAAAGCTTACTGCACGCCATCTGGCTAAGAAAGCTGTGAAGAAAGCCGTAGAATCTGTGTTTAGCGCATAATCAAGCCAAG
>NW_027178708.1:0-5389 GCF_019968985.1 Porospora cf. gigantea B | reverse complement strand
TCTTCTCGACTCCCAACTTTAGGCGCGGAGCGCAAATTGCGCTCAAACGAAACCCGACGAACAGCGACATTGTCGATATAGTGAGTGAACCAGGACGTGCCAAGCTGCTGTACCTGTGGAATAAGGACGTGAATCATGACGCCTTCAACGACGACGAGAAGTTGACACCCAACCAAGTCAAGGCGTACTTGCAAAGTGTATCTCGGACCAGAAGCCTCTCGGACCTTGTGTTTGACAAGATTTTAGAGCCATGCTCTGCTTGTTGGAACGGGATGCCTGCTGAAAAACGGGCCACCTTGCATCCTCGGCCGCCCACTCCCCCCAGAACGCCCTTCAAAATCCCTAAAACACCCAAGACTCCTCTCTCAAAGAAGAGAGCGTTCCTTTTGAATCTTCCCAGTTCCGGAGGCAGGAAAGACTAAGCGTTTGAACATGAACTCCGAAATCTTCTGTTTCTATGAAATGTTTCCCTCCAACTTCTAGGGCGTGCTGTCCGCTCCTCACGACTGGGCCACTGAACAGACTGTCAAGTATTTCACGCCATAGGACTTCCTCCAACCCGAGATCACAACCCACATCACCGCCCACCGCCTCAATCTTGGTTCCGGGAGTTACCATCAGTTACCACCGACGTATGCGCTTCTCATCCGGCTTGGGTTCGGTTCAGTCCGACGACGTGTCTTCTCTTCGTTCTCTGGACTCCGCTTTTTGTGAATCGCTTAACAGCTTGGATGACGTTTTTACACCTGCACGGCCGGAGGTTTATTGCGAACTCGACCATGGAGAAGCTAATCCGAGACCTGAAACTGAAAGGATTTGGGACCTCTCTATTGTGCCTCCAGCGCCCAAGCTGCAGCCCGACAAGCCACTCTACGTCAACCTACAATGTCACAGGACGCCTGTGAGGCTGCTGGAACCTCACCAAGCCCTCCCTGCAAGTGTGATTTACACCGACATCCGATCCCAGACACCGTCCAGCGGGGTGGGTCATGTGAAGCTGAATGATTTGGACTGGAGGACTGAATCAATGGCGGAGATTTTAGCTGCGGATGGTGAAATTACTGAGGCATCCGCCACTCCGACTGCAGAACAGAAAGACCGCTTGTCGCTTCGAAGGAGACGAGCGGAAGCTGCGCTCCTCGCAGGCCAGGCTTCACTCACCCAGCTTCGAGCCTACGCTGCCTATTTACGAGGTCGCAAACCCCAATCGCCTGAGGAGCGGTACACGCGAAACTCGCAGCTGTTGAGTATCAACAAGCTGATTGTCGTCCGCGATGCTTTCCCTCCGGGTCTGTTTCGTTGGCCAGATGTCAGAGATGGCCAGTTTTTCAGCTGGGCGCAGTTGCTGGGCATGCCTGCGGACTGCGAGCCCAAGTATCAAAAACGTATGCTCAAAGCCCTTATAAAGGCCCTGGTTTCCCACTTGCCTTCCGATGACGAAGGAGACCGTGAGCTCACAACGGCGAAGATCGCTCTCCTGAAGGAGAAGTTGGCAGCGGTGCGCGTAGTCCAAGAGAACCTTTGCATAGCAGAGAAAACCTTTGCGGGTTCAACCTGTTGATATTCTAATGTGCGAGGTTCCACCTGTTGTTATTCTAATGTGTTACGGGATACTCTTCATGTTCCTGGTCCCGACTGAAGTCTGTTTGCTGCTGACGTCTCACCCACTGGTTGGCAATGTCCCTTACGCGGGCTGGCCGGTCGAGGCCCAACATATCAATAACGGCCGCCGCGTCGGCGGAACTGAGCGCATCGCCACCTTGAGTGAGAGCGGCTCGAAGGTCCTGTGGCGAAATCTTTCCGGAGTTGGAGGTGTCCAACAACGTGAGGGCCTCCGACAGCGTCCTCACGCTGAGAGGCTCGCGGAACAACGCATCAAAGGCGGCCAGAAAAGTCGTGGGACCCATATACGTTTCATTTGTGCGGGGGTCGGTCGGATCTTTTCTCAGGAAGGCAGTTAGCTTGTTGCGCAGCTCAGCTGTCGTCTGGGTTTGCCCCAGAGCTCTGGTGAGCACTACGCACTGATCCAATGTCAGTCTGCCGTCACCATCGGTGTCAAGGAGCCGGAAGTTCTCTCTGTGTGACAGGCCACCGCCGCTCACTTGACCAGCGTGAGCTGCGCCTCAGTCAACGCTAGCCGAGTCATGAGGTATTACGTATTTCTAATGAGGTACTTTTCCAACGACGTTGACCTCTCCAGGTTCGTTGCAAAGAAAGTTAAAAAAGTGCGCTCTGATGGGGTGGTGCTGAGGCATGAGACGTTGCTTACGCTTCAGAAAGCTCTTGACGACGCCAAATCTCGTTTGGAGGATAACTTTATCCGACAGAAGCCCATCAAGTCTTTGTCTGGTACTGTCTACACCGGCCTCGCAGGCGTCGCGCTCGCACTCGACCACGTTCGGAAGTCAGAGGACGAGCGCAGCCACACTGCCGCACTTGTCAAGGAGGCGACCGAGCGACGACAAAACAAGTGGGGAGGATTCTACTGCACGGACAGTGGCTCGTTGGCTGTGGCTGCCATTTTAGATGACACGACAGACTACATACAAGAATTTCTAAGCAGATTTCACGAAGAGGTTGACTGTGACGAGGTGTTGTACGGCCGGGCAGGCCTTTTGTGGGCAGGGCTCCAGCTTCTGCAACGGGCGTCGATGCCTCTCGACCAGGAAACTCTCTTGCGTCACCATCTGAAACGCCTTTGTGACGTCATCATAAGAAACGGGTTGAATGACAGGGGAAGCCTCGCGCCACCCATATGGCACTGGCACGGAAAGAAGTACCTCGGGGCTGCGCATGGCTTCGCCGGCATACTTACGGTGCTCATCCGAGCGAAGGACCTGCTGTCGTTGAGCCAGCTGGAGCTCGTGTTAGAGGGAGCTCTGGATGCAGTGGCCAGGTGGAGGTTGCCTTCGGGTAACTTCCGCTCAAGCGAGACCAGTGTGAGCGATGAGCTGGTTCAGTGGTGCCACGGCGCGCCTGGGTTCCTTCTTATGATGGTGGAGGCGATCCCACTGGTTACCCTTAGTCAGAAGAAGGCGCTTCTTGCCTCTGCCGCAGAAGCCGCGAACGTCATTTGGGAAAGGGGAATTCTCGTAAAGGGAATAGGTCTTTGTCATGGCGTATGTGGGAATGGCTATGCCTTGCTGTCTCTTTGGCGAGTCTCTGGTCGGGAGGAATACTATTTCAAGGCTCTTCGTCTGGGACTTGTCGCGACCAGGTGGAGATCGTATGTGGACAGCAAAAAGTGGACGCTTCCGGACAGACCTTTAAGCCTAATGGAGGGTTTGGCCGGGGCTATGTGCTTTTGGCACGACCTAATTCAAAGTCAAGAGCAAAGGAACCACATACTACTACTCTGACGATTGAGAGTTGACGATTTATGTCGATCGTATCCTACAGAAGCTCTCGATTCACCTCTCTCCGTCCAACGCGAGAATTACCTATTGCCACTTGGTCTATGGTCTCAGCGGCAGGCGAGAACCGCATGAGCTGCGGGATCTCCGCTTCCTTACACTCTTCTGCCTCAATAAAGCCGAGATCGGGCTCCTCATTGGGCCCATAGAACGTAAACACGTTGCCAGCCGCCACCTTGCGGGGCCGTACGGTGCCGTACTCGCCAGATCCTCTGTGGAATTGTCCCAGATACGGTCGGAGATACGGATTGCTGCGTTGCACAATCCCAGTAACCCCACCTGTTGATGCATATAAGTGCGCCAACCACCAGGACGCCTATGAGTAGAACAGTGATCGCTCGCTTGGCTCCTCCAGAGAGCGGGCTCATTTCGTGGCACATGACCAGGACGCGTCCGGGCTGCCAACCTCCCTCACAGCGGTCGCCTGGTATTTTGCGGTAGGCCTCCACATCGACGAGACGAGCAGAGAAACAATCGGGGTGTGCGTAGCCGGACCGATCAGGACGGCACTCAAAGGAGTTGATGTCTCGAGTGAAGCCCATCATACATTCGTAGTCCTCCATAGTGCATTGACATACTGTCTGACTTTTCGGACGGCTGAACTCGCGGCCGTTGAAACACTCGGACGTTTGCTTGCGGCGCACTATCTTCGTCTCGACGCCGAGTAGACAGTGGGCGTCAGCTGAGCCGCGACCGTCAGTGGGAGTCCACGTCTCATAGTCTGAGGATACACTGTCAGCCAAATGGGGGTTGCGGCAAGCCACGTGTTTCAAGGGAGCGAAGTCCAGATGGAATAGCACGCCTGACTCACCCCTTGTACCGTACAAGAGGAACTCCAGTCCTCCGAACTCGGGATCCGTGACGACGTTGTCCACCGAGAACGCATCCGAGCCCAGACCGAAATCGAACAACGAATGTCCTTCATTCCACGAAAAGACGACCTGGTCGGTCTGCTTTGTGTCATCCACCATTGCGATCAACCCCCCGTGGTCGGCGTACTCGTAAATGAAGGCGCCTTTGTGAGCCTCGGCCCAGGTGACGCCGCCGTCGCGAGAGATGAACGTGTGCACCTCGTTATCGTGCTCAGTCAGCTTGTCGCCTACGTTACCGGTGCCCATCACGATGCCTGGACTGTTCTCAGTGGAGTAGAAAGGAGCGTACATGGAGAACCTGGAAATGCCATGCAGGTGCAGAAAACAGCGAGAGGGATTGGCGCACTTGATGGGCTTCCCGAGCGAGTCTACCTTGGGAGGCGTGAGGTAGCTCCAAACCCCACCCTTGTCGAACGTGATCACTGTTCGAATAGCCTGAGTAGAACGACCCCGTTTTCGTTCATTGCCGCTGGTGTCCTCTTCCTCGACCTGGTCCTCCTCGGCTTCATCCGGGTCATCGTTGAAGTTTGCGATGTATATGCCTTCTAGCCCTTGCACTCGGTCGAACTCACACTCGCCGTAGGCGGTGCGGACGTTACCTGGCAGGCTGAGCGCGTACTCCAACCCCTGTTCGTCAGAGATATAGATGTTGCCAGTCGCACTTCCGCCATCTCGACCGTGACCATGGTTCACATGTAGCATTACGGCACCACCAGAGGTGTCCAGAATAGTGTAGCTCTTCTCCATAAGGTACTTCGAGAACGGAAAACGGGCTTGTCGAAACGAGCGGCCATTGTCTCGACTGACCATCAGCGCCACACTCTGCTTAGACGGATCTACGCTCATCGCCACGAAGATGAACCCGTCCCCCACCATGAACTTATTGCCACCAGGCACGTGCCTTCGCACGCTGCTCCCGAAGTTGTCGGTGCTGCAGAAGGAGACGGAGTTGTGCCATCCACCGTACATGGGTTGGCCGCCGGATTTGTCTGTGTGATGCGTGAAGAAAATGCGTGTTGGATGCTGCTGGTCGTCGGGGTCTCCCCAGCTGTACTGCACTACGTAGGTAGCGACTTTCTCGAACGTGACGAACTTATCTTTAGA
>NW_027178707.1:0-5420 GCF_019968985.1 Porospora cf. gigantea B | reverse complement strand
AGAAATAACTCAGCAGCAGCGGCCAGTAGGCAGGAATGTCCGTGGCCTGGGTCAGGGTGGCTGCAATACAGGCCACTAACGCCCCAGTGGCTGACCGCCACGCAACGAATTCTGGGATCTTTCTCTCAAACGGCCGATACTCGTCATCGTTCCGTGTGGGTAATTCACCTCCCTCAGGTTCCATGGCTGGCGTGATCACCCCCAACAGAATGTGGAGGAGGTGCACAGCCAGTAGATAACAGATCACGGCGTGTGACCGCAAGAACCAGACCCTCAAGGAGAAGAGAGCTAGTAAGACGAAGAACACGGCCCACCGAGTTCGGTGGTAAGGCGTGCACTTATCAAGCCATCGTCTGGCTGCTTGCTGCCACATCTAGTAAAATCCGGCAATTGAACGGCATGAAGGGTTGGATGACACGGGGCAGGCTTTTTACAGAATTTCGCCATCCATGGAGGCTCTTCTCAGGGGAAAGGCGCCAGCCTTTCGCGGCGACGGCAGCTTGCGCGTGGGGAGATAGCACGGAGCCGACTCAGCCGCCAGATCCACCGTGTCTAGCAGCCCAGCACATTACACAAAGGGAACGTAGGTGCGAGCTTGAAGGCTGACGTAGGCTTAGGCTACTTTCCTGGAAGGAAGGGGATTGACGCTGTCACGACGTCCGAGAGCTTGGTTGTGACGGCTTGCAAGAACGGGGAAGTCCACTACTGGACGCGGCGTCCTAGCGGTTTCCAGCCTACGCTCCTTCTCGACATCAAACGAAATCTAATTGGCGTCGTGAGAGACGTACCTCACGACGTAGCTGCATCTTCTCGAGTAGAACGGCTATGCCTGTCACCTTGCTCCAACCACCTCATCATCTGGTTCAACAACGGGAAGGTGTGGTATCTTTCCATGGCTGGCGCTCTTTCTGAGAAGCCTCCACCGAACACAACACTGCACCTCGTCTGCGCCAAGAAAGGGGTCAGCTGCCTTGCTTGGGCGGGACACGTGTCGGCGTTCTCAGCTGAGTTCCTTCTCGGCACTGTGGATGGAATGGTGCTTGACGTCCTGGTCGATCATGGCGTGCAAGGGCAAACAGATGTGTGGGAGTTCTTTGCCGCCAGGTCCGACTGGTCGATAGCCGGGATGGGCCGTAGCGCCCACAAGCCTACCATAGCTCTGCGGACTGCTTGGGAGGTGGGGGCGTCCAGACCGCCATCAAAAGATGGCTCCATGTTCGAAATATTCCAAGACCTGAAAGCCAACAAGATCCACGATGCAATATTCCGCAAGCCGTGTGTAGGTCCAATCAAGTCCGTTCTGGACATCGTCATTAAACCTTTGCAAGAGGGCGTGCTTGTCGTTGTGGCTTACGAGGACTCTGTGGACGTCTTTGAGGGGCCGTCGCCCTTCGTAGCTTTCGGTGGGAGGTTTTTTTTTTTACAGACAGCTCGGCCCTCACGACGGCAATTCTCCTTCGGCTCAAAGATCATCAGTGTTGGAGTCTCGGCTCTCGCTAAAACCCTACCTTTGGCAACGCATCTCGTTCAGGCTCAGAGAGAATGCTCTGCGGAGTTTGCTTCCCGCGCGAAGGAAGCCAATGTAGACAGCTTCAGTCTGTGGACCTCCATTGAGAAGCACGTAAGGCGAGGGATTCCTTCTAACCAGTTCCAACCGTCCGATGAGAACGAGCACGTACAAGCAAACGTTGGCAGCCAAGTAGCCCTGGCTCTAACCGTCGCCTTGGTGGAACCCTTCAGATTGGCATTCGTAAACCTAGCAACAGGCCCGAAAGCGGGATGCGTGGTGCTACAACTTCCTGACTCATTAGCCCTTGACGACCCGCTGTGGAGGGCGCCGGCCACCTGTGCGTCTGTCTCACCATTCCTTGGCCTGAGTTACACCGTGGCTTGTGCCGAGGGGTTGATGCCTCTTCGTGACTGCCACGACGATCCTTTCGCTAAGGGTGGCGACGTGAAGCTCCGATTGGAATGTTTCCTCCTCCTAGACGAGTACTTCGTTCTTCTCTATAAGGAGATGGTCGTACTTGCTTCCACCACATCCCTCTCGTTCGTTTGCTCGCTGCCCTTGTCGGGAGTTGTGGACTCGCCCGGCTCACAGCTATTTTCACTTGGCCAGGACGTGTTGGTGCTCCCCTCCAACAACATGGTCAGTCTGATCAACGTCCCTGACCCTCAAGCGACCATTCGCTGGCTAGAGATGGAGGATTTCGGCCAGGCCGTCCGCGCCTCGCGAAACCTGGATGAAAGGCGCCTCGTGCACTTCCTTGCAGCGAACCGACTCGTAGAGGAGGACTGGAAGAAAGGTGTCCAGGAACTAACTTCCCTTTGGTCGTTGGACGTGCTTGAACTGCGCGTGCCACCCTGTGTGGACATCGAGGACGCCCTCTACGCACTCGTTTCTACCAACGCTCGCAGCGCTGCTTCTGTGGCGGATCTTCTGAGCTCCTGTCTGCGTGTGCTACAAAAGAAGAGGGCTCAAGGCACAGGCCTCCTCACGCCGGCTGAGTTGGTGAGAGTATCCCTCATCCTAAACGCAGGCTGTGTTGTTACTGTTCTTGGAGTTTGCTCTCTCTGCTGGATCCCGCTTTGGATTTGCTTCTGACACGCCTCTTGCCAGTGCGGTCTTCCGGGAGACTCTACTGCCTTATGTTGCATGCAGATCGCCGCTGAAACTGAACCCTGCTGAGATGGAACTCGTGCACAGCCTAGCACGACGACGGGGCAGGGCGGACGTGATGGTCTGGCTGTCGCTAGTCTCCGGAGAGCTTGTGGAGAGCACGACTAGGACACTCGTCGACCTTGGGGATGCTGCTCGCGGGATCGACTTCCTGGCAGAGCTGTGCCAGGTGTGTTCCACAACGCACAGCAGCTTCGCAGACGTTGAAGCCGTCCGCGTGCAGATCAAGCTTATGCTTCAGAGACACGGCGCGTACTTCTTCCAGTCTACACCTGGCCTATTCTCAGCGACTTGCCTGAATCGTCATGTGTGGCGCCTTCTGCTCCAGGAGCCTGAAAGGATCCTGCTAGCAGTGCTAACAACGAATGGAACAGCAGACCATTTGATGGCGTTTCAGCGATTCTACGTTTCCTACCTCTCCAGCTTTGCCGGAGGCCTGGTCGCATGGTATGGGAGATAGACATAACTAACACAGCTCGGGAACAGTTCCTTCGCCTCCGATATTCTGGATCCTGTGTACGTTCAAGACCCTGTTGACGTCCTCCCTCAAGTTGGACGCCGTAGTTGGTCAGGTCGAGGATTGGAGGTCGAAGTTCTCACCCGTTCAATGGAGACGACTGTGGCAGTTTGTTCTCCGAAGGCGGCCCAACGACCTCAAGCTCGTCGCTTATGCTCTTATAAACCTGAACCAGCCATGGCTTGCCCTCGGCGTCGCCCTCGATCGTGGCGACATGGAGGTTGCGAAGTGGGTAGCTTCTCGTTTCGCGTCACACTGGGACCTCCAACTGGCTTGGGTACAGTGCGTTGAGAAGGTCAAGCACTCTTGTGCTGACGTCATGGAGCTCGTTCGGGTTTCAGGAGAGGGACCTATTAAAGTGGATGGCTTTCCACTGCCGGAAGTGGAGAGGTCCTCCTGGAGGCTGTCCACCTCTGCGGTCCTACCCTACCTCGTGAATTCGGCAGCAGTACCTGACGTTCAGGGTGATATTGGTGAGGAGTTAAGGATAATGGAGGTGCGAATAAGAGAGCAACAAAAGCTCATCAGCACACGTCGCACGATCGTCCAGCAACAGCTTCTGGAATTGGATGAACTGAATCGGCAGACTGTGGAAATCCCTCGCACCTCTATTTGTGATTACTGCCAGCGGCCAGTATTCCCCGCAGAGCCCAGCCAGCAGAAATCAGAAGACAGAGCCTACGCATTTCCGTGTGAGCACTGCTTTCACTCAGCATGCATGTTGAAGCTGGTGGTCCCTAGTCTGGAACTGGCACAAAGGATGGAGTTGGAGGGGTACCTCAAGGCATCCCACGATCTGTGCTCTGAGAAAGACGACTATGTACGGCTGTGGAAGACGGAGTTGTTGGAATCACAAATCGATGAGCTTCTCGCGGAAGAGTGCGTGATTTGCGGCTCTCGCGGGTTGCAAGCCATCGATGAGCCATTCCTTACCTCGTGCTGGAGCTAGAGTCGAGGAACCGTGGTAGTGGTATTGCAGACAGACTGTGCATGATATCAGCATTGGGCGAAATGGGACGCGCTAAACGTATAGGGCTCGTAACAGGGGAAAAGAAAGCGTGGGGATCAGGATGCTTTGAAGGTTTATTGGCGGTCATTCCGCTACGTTCTTGGCTTTCTGGGGAACTCACCACGAGAGACTCCTTGCGCCGTACCTCGAGAATTTCGTTCAATGTTCGACGACGGGGACCAACAATGGACCCCTCCAAAGCCTCCTTCTGTCGACGAACGCGCAAAGCATTTAGCAAAACTGAGGGGGGTAGAGGGACCTTCGTGCTATTTGCCCACTTCTGCATGGGCGAGCCCTTTTTCCAGATGTGCTCGGCTTTGGATATCTTGAGGTTAGATTCGTCCGCGTCTTGAGAAAAGTCCGTCTTGCGTGACTCATCGGTGCGGAAGGGAGAGCACCAGTCCGAGTCGACAATTGCAGAAGTCTTTTTCCGAATAGCAGCGCGTTCGTTCGTCGCAGAAGTCCTTTCCTGAATGGCAGCATGTTCGTTCGTTGCAGAAGTCTTTTTCCGAATAGCAGCGTGTTCGTTTGTTGAAGCGATCTCAGAAGATTGCTTGTTCAAACAAAAAGCTCCCCTACAAGAAGGAAACGTCAGTTCTTGTGGAGGAGTCGAAGGTTTCCGAATGTACTGTGCGACCGAAGCAATGGAGACCCTGCGATCTGTCGTTAAACGGCCGACGGTCTTGAATCGCCAGTCCCGCTTAACTCCTGTGACCGAAGATGGACCCGCCTCCCCGTCAATCTTAGTCCGAAGCTGAGTCCTAACGCAGTCGACCACTCACCAGTCGCACCATAGGATGCGAACACAGTCCTACTCTTTCGGCGTCGTCCACCAATGCCCATGCTTCCTCAGTCTGGAAGACCTCAGCACTGGAAAAGATGCGGTCTATCTGCTGCATAATACGAGCTTCCTCTCGCATCAGCCGATAGCACGCGCGAAGTCCGGTGAGTTCCTCAGGGTCCAGTATGGGGTGAGTGAGCTGCTCCCGCTCCACATGGAACATTAAAGCAGTGAAGTTGGCTACTCTGGCTTATCTAATGCTGATACCCTCACTCGCGTGTCAATTCAGAACCAGTCCTAACGCCATCCAACAGAGATTGTGGACGCAAAAAGGAGTTTTGCAGGATGGCCAGTTCGTAGAGATCCAGGTAACCCGTAACAACCGACCGGAGGCGACGCTCAAATTGACCAAGCATAGATGTATTACGTGTTT
>NW_027178706.1:0-5439 GCF_019968985.1 Porospora cf. gigantea B | reverse complement strand
CTTCCGACCCAGGCAAGATCTCGGCTTCTGGTCTCTTCGCCGACTCCGGCCTAACAACACCTCTCTTCATGACTGTAGATGGAGTCAGCTCAGAGGATTCAGTCACCACCTCAGGCCTGACTCTCCTAATGACTGTAGATGGAGTCACCTCAGAAGATTCAGTCACCACCTCAGGCCTGACTCGCTGACTCCTAATGACTGTAGATGGAGTCAGCTCAGAAGATTCAGTCACCACCTCAGGCCTGACACTCTGACTCCTAACGACTGTAGATGGAGTCAGCTCAGAGGATTCAGTCACCTCAGGCCTGACTCTCTGACTCCTAATGACTGTAGATGGAGTCAGCTCAGAAGATTCAGTCAATTCGGAGCTAATGCTGGAGAATGCGTGCCTCATCGCAGCATCCAACCTCCTTTCCTCGGAAGAATAACTGCTTGCAGGGGCTACATGTGGGGACGGCGCACACACTACTTCTGAACGCCGCCTCAACTTCACTCTCCTTCTATTCAGGAATGACATCTGGAGCGTACGTCGACAGGTCGGGCACATACCGTCGTCACCATCCGCAGCGTTGACTTTGCACTCTTTACATACTGAATCCGACCTCGCAAAGCCAAACAGAAACATTCAATTGCACACAACTCTTTTCCAAGCCTGTGCTGACAGAAAGTTTGGTTGGGGTAATCCGCGTTCCACTCTTCGTCTGTCCCCCTTGTTACACTAAAACTGCAAAACTTGTGCAGAAATCGCAACAAATGGTGTTCTTTGAAATGGATTTCGACATTCCGCCGGACCAGGAAGGCTTCCAGGTCCCCTGCAGCAAACTGGGACAACTTGGCTACAGGTCTTTGGGTAGCGCGTCTACTGACTGCTCCGAGGGCCGCAGCACGGAAGAGGTGAAGGAAGTTAAGTTTCCTCCAATTCTTGAGCGTAAGGTCACCTTTTCTCCTGAGGTGGAGGTGTTCGACGTCGAAAGGTCGCTGGCGTACCCGTTCTTCCGCACTTCCGCTGGTGGTGGTTGCCCTCGAGTGGCCCCTGTGGCCTCTTCGCGATTTGACGTGGAATGCAAACAGATGGTGGACCGAATCTTGTCGGAGGTATCGGAATTCCAAGAACCTTTTTCGAGGATACACTCGCTTGGTGGATTATCCTCAATGCTTAGATCAGCCCCCTCCAGCAAATGTTCTGATCATTCCCCACCTTTTCCGCCAACAAGATGGCGGCGCCTGGACGACTTAATGCGGTACGGCGACCTGCATCGTTTTTGCTGTCAGCATAGGACTTTGTGTGATTGCCAATTCACAGCATGGATTCGGACCACTTTCTTTTGGTTGCTTCGAATTTGTCTTCCTTAATTTTAGTTGGCTCTGTTTTTTGTTGATAGTGACCTCAATTTTCGTTGGCTCAGCGGTGAAATAGACGGCATCAAATTGCGCGAATTGAGTAATGATGGATGGCAGCGTCCTCTACGTTGTGGGTACCCGTCAGGCCCAACACAGTCTTCTGTCGTTTGTTTGATGATGGCCCTTATCATATGGATGGTGTCGCCTGTTAACCGCTGGGCCTCAGTGGTGGTGAAGCCTCTGAGTGAGCTCGTATCTGCCCAATCAAGACCAGAATGCACTCAAACTCTCAGATACAACAAGACAGGCATTTTGGATTGGTCCTTTGCCCTTGTGATAGACCTCTCTCGCACCGAGGAGTCCGAGATACGAGAGACGGTGGACCGTCTGCTGCAAACGGAGTCATCGGAGGTGACGTTGGTGGACGTCTCGAACAGCAACGCATTCGGTTGCCTAGAAAAAGCAGATCCGCGGCTAACTGCCGTTCAAGCCCCGGCACTCGCATCTTGTCCTGCCATCGCTTGGCGCCTTGCCCTTGGCGCGACCTCTGGGCGGTTCATCTTGTTCCATCTGCCTAACGTGGGCTGCCGGCTGCCTCCCCGAAAGTTTACGTTGTCGAGGTCATCGACAGTCACCTACGCGTCTGACGGCATTGACTGGTGTATGGAGCGGTCTGCAGCCAGAGAACTCGTTCTAGGACACCCTTTTGCCATCTCTCAATTCGGAATACACTGCGAACTACTACAATGTTTTGACAATGAGAGGACGAATAACCTGCACGTGCAGCATCACAGCACCCGAGGCTGGGGTATCTGGCTGGCGCACCAAGCGCGAGATAAAGTCTTGCTGGCATTACTGACCATGTCCATGGGGCACCAAAAACAGAAAACTGCTTAGACCAATAGGTGTCAGTACAGTGCATTCTTGATTGACACTAGCAGCAGTGCTCCACACGCCAGGCTTCCCACAGCGTTGGCGATACCCCACCACCAGAGGTTCACTGGTAAAACTGGTGCGCACTGCGTGTAGGCCCGCTCGTTGCCGCCTGGCTGGAGATGCAGCGCGTCTGAAAGTTTGCCTAATGGCAGCTCACGTTTGGAGATCTCAGAGGGCCACGCCTCCCTCAATGTCCAAGGGGCCGCTTGAATCGGTATGGCTTTGGAATGGTAGAAGGCTGCCAGTGTCAAGTCGTCGGCGCGTCTGCAAGCGCTTTCGCGGAGGAAAACGCGGCGGAGGTACGGCTCCAACCCCGTCAGGAACCTTCTCCGCACTACAACTCCGAACTCCGCGACCGGAATGTCAAACCCGAGAGGAAACAGCAGTGTCTTACCCGAGGGGAGGAGCGTTGATGGTTGTCCAGCGGTGACACTGTCTGGGTTCATGAGGGCCGCCTGCACTGCACTTCGGAGCAGATCTTGGTGCCACAGTCGGTCGTCGTCCAGGTAGAGAATGATGGTGTCCTCAGGGGTCTCGTAGTGCAGGAGTCCAGCAACTTTGCTGGCAGACCCCAAGTCCTCCGGGACTTGCACAATCTTGGAGCAGTCCAACTCCAACTCTGGCGGAAACGGCTGTGATGGCTGCTCCACAAGTATGACCTCATACTGGAAAGGGACGTTCTGGCTGCATAGGCTGCTGAGGGTGGCTTTCGTGTGAACTACTCGTTGTGTCGTCGACGTCAGAGAGATCACCACTTGAACTGACCCCAGCTCCTCCAGCAGGCGTGCATCTGTCCAGCGTGAGGCACCGTACGTCGGAGCCAAGTCGCGAAGGATAAGGAGCACCACAGCGAAGTGTAGTAGTTTGTGGCCGGACCACATGAGACTCTGCAAAACAAGCAGCGCCAGACACACCACCAACGAATTCATCCGCAAGGCACAGTAGGCAACACCCTGCACAAGTGGTTTCCACATGCACGAAATAGACAATAGCTCCCTTCAAAATACACTCAAGCCCACTGCTCCCTCATGAGCTCGACTGCCTTCCTTGCCGCTTCTGGCGACGTAGTGAGAGCCCTCGACATTGGCAGGAGTAGGTTGTCGGGGCAGCTTGCCATACATGCAGCCAGGGACCCGCCCTGCGCGCCCACGCCTGGAGCGAGAATGAGCACGTCGGGGTGCGCCCTGTGTACCTCTCCCACCGTCTGGGGATCGGTGGCACCAACCACGAGCCCCATATCGGGGTGCAGCGACCGCAATCCCTCCACCATGGCACCCACGCAGCGGTAGACGGGGCCATGGACGGTATCCAGGCACATCACTTCGTTGGACCCAGGATTGGACGTCTTGCACAGGACGAAAACTCCTTTGCCCTGTCTGAGAAAGGGTCTAATCGAATCCGACCCCATAAAAGGGCTTACTGTAACCGCGTCGGCACCGTAGACGTCGTAAGCCGCAGCAGCGTACGCCTCAGCCGTCGATCCGATGTCGCCTCTCTTGGCATCGAGAATGACTGGCACGCCGACTTTGTGGCAATGAGCAATCACCTCAATCAGTGTCGCCATTCCGTCGATACCGAATTGTTCAAAGAATGCCGAGTTGGGTTTGAAGCCGACTGCGTGGGAGCTGTCGTGAGGAACCCCAAACCCCCACTAGGTGTCATCCACGAGCTTCATGCAGAAACTCCGTAGTGCGACCCCGAGGGGATCATCGGGATAATCCCGTTGCAGCTGGTCGCGTCGGGGGTCAATGCCCACCACCAGGAGACTACGCTTCTCTCTAATCAGCTGTTTCACCTTGGCGTTGAAGCCAGTTATTATCTGAGGATTCGCTTCCAGAGCTGATTGCATGCTGTACCTTAACCCTGACTGGATATTACCAATATGTACACAGGAAATCTTGAACTTATCCTTTGAGATGCTGGACAGGCTTCCTGTGCCCGTCCTGTTCAAGGTCCTCGGATTCTGCCGGGCCCTACGCTCTGGATGCCTTCTGTGTGGGGATTTGCCTAGCGAATCGGTTTGCGTTATCGTAAACCGACTCCGTCTAATTTGCAGAGCGTTGGAGGAGGGTCTGCGACGGTACCCATGCTATGGCTGCCAGCATCTTGATAGAGTGCGACCGGAGAATCTCGCTCTCTGTCGTGCATTACACGTATTAGCCCCCATCCACCTTCCTGATTCCCTCGAGGAGCTCTCGTGTAACTCGGACCTAAGTTGGTTGCCTCCGGCTCATCCAAACCTTCAACGTCTCCGATGCGTATCCGGAACTCAAGATCGAGTCCCCATCCCAGACTACATTACACAAATGTGGTTGTATGGCCTTCCTCATCGCCACCTCTGGTCGCCAGGTTCGCAGTTACGGTGGCTCGCACTGCAGTCGACGCCTTGCTACGTGCAGTTTATGATAGAGCCTGACATGCTGCCACCGTCATTGCAACACCTGGAATTGAATGGGTATGGCGTTACACGGCTTCCTGACGACTTGGAGTCGCTGACTCTGGTGCACTGCATCCTTTCCTTTCTGGATCACATGCCGACCAACCTAATATGGTGTGAATTGATTCTGTGTGTCCCCACCCTGCCAGCTCTAAACCCCTCAGACTGGATTTGCTCCAAAGCAAGACAAAATAACGACTGCTTTCTCTTGAGACGCAATTTACTGAAGCCGAACGAGGATGACACAGTCATGAGAAGGGTTCTGCCTACGCACGTCACCTCACGTCCTTGGCAATGTCGAGGAGACGACGCTTCCCCTTGCTCTCAGGAAAGCTCGCGTCCAGCGTGAAGAACTGCGGGTGGTCGAGCAGCCAGGCGCCCCGCACGGCGGTTACAGTCCGGATATAGTTCTTGGATGTGAGTACGAACTCGTTGTACAGGACGAACTCAGGGGAGTGGTTCAGGCACGAAGAGGGGTGAAGGAGCACGGTTTGGTTGTCCTTCATGGTGGTGTAGATACTACCCTTCTCAGCAAATGCAACCTGCATAAAGAAGCCGTTGAGAATCGCTCGGCGAATGTTGACGACGTAATCCTTGGAGTCGGGGTGGATGGAGGACCGCGGGAGTCCGTGGCGGGTCATCATGCTGTCGAGCTGGTTTCTGACGTTCATGGCGGACGCCAAAGACCTATAATTGATGTAGTTGTCCCAGCAGAAGTCTTTCTC
>NW_027178705.1:0-5450 GCF_019968985.1 Porospora cf. gigantea B | reverse complement strand
ACACTTACGTGGCGATTCTGTTGCTGGGGCTGGTCACCTATTTCTTGCTTGGCACAGTATGGCAGCATACCATTATGGGAATGCTCAGTAAAATGACTCCCGCGGAGATGGGAGTTGGGGTTACGAAACGATTCGCGCCAGAGATCACCCCATAAATCATTTCACGCTCCGCAGCGCGCTCGGTTCATCCCTTGTATCAGAAGTCGGGTCCGCAGAGGTGACGTGGTGCTGAAAAGTGAGTGCCACTAGTTCGGCTTCTTTCGTGGATAACTCTCCGATAGAATTGGAGGTGAGATCTCGTTTTGAAGTGGGGACACTCAACTTGCCCCTTGTTCCAGAATCGGTGCGGGCACGTTTAGGAGTTTCAGATCGGTCTTGTCTGGTGTGTGCCAACTCGAGAAACGTAGAGGGTGTCATTGAGGATCTACGGCCAGAGCCACGTCTAGGGGCCCGTTTTGAATGAGGTGGTACCCACGGCTCAGGGGCGCATTTTTCCTCGTGGACCACATTGATGGAGAACAAATCAGATTCCTCTCTGACATATGATTGGGTGCGTGGCCTGGCGTCGTCCGCTTTCTCCGTCTTGCCTAACGTCCACACTTTTCGCAACAAGTTCATGCGACAAATAATTCACAATTCGTTAGAGTTCATGGTTCTTGGTACGTCGTCTCCACAATCCGAATTTCCGTTTCTTTTGGGTGGGGGACTCCTCCAGCGCCGGGTCCTCTTCCTCACTTGAGAAACCGGAGTCTGACTCTAGCGAGTCGCGCGGGCTGTTGATAATGCTACGCAGAACGGCTAGGCGCGCCTTCATCTGCTTGACCAGCTGGCTCTTCTGCGCTAGATTCAACCTAGCTATGTCGCCAGCTTTTACGTTAAGCACTTCATGCGGGTCGAAAAGTGGTCTCGCCTCGGCTGTAGATTGGCGCTGACCGAGATGGTCCACTTCCAAACGTGACAGGTCGAAGATGTCAGATGACCTCCTGTCTTTCAGATCCGGTTGTGTGACTGCAGCGCAGTCGGAGTTTACTGAATTGGAATCATGACGACTGGATGCAAGGCTGGACGTTGTTGGAGAAGATCTAGGCACTGGGGCTCGCCGTTGATTGGAGTAGGCAGGAGGGACAATTGTTATGGGTGATAGGGGCGTAGCCGGAGTATGCAAGCCGATACCTACAGCTGTCGTTCTCGGAGACTTGCCTGATTCAAATACTCTTCTAAGACGACTTGTTCCTTTGCAGGCGCCGAAAGGGACCATGACACCTTTATGTTGCGTTGTTGGAAGTGGAACGAACGTCATGGGCGTGGGGGAGGACGCTTGCGGCATGTAGGAGCTGCTGTCAGACCACTCCCCAGCAGCCCGCTGACACTTGGGGCACTCCGATGGTATCTCTTTGTCCAACCAGTCGCCCAAACACCCGAGTTTGTTTCGTTTGAGGCGAGACTCTGGCCACGCGCCATAACTGGAGGAGTCGTCGCGGGGCACCATCGTCACTGAGCCCATCTGTTGACTTGCTGGGTAGACGTGTGGCCGTGGTTCTGCAGGGATGAACAGACCTCGGTTTGTCGCGGCATCTTGAAGGTAGCGAACTCGGTGATCATACCTGTTCATGCTGGTGGACTCGTAACCGTAGGTGTACTGTTGGGTGCGATTCTTGAAGGAAGGTTCGTCCATAATCGAGCTGGGGTAATGGAGCATATCTGTGTGCACTCAATCACCGAAAGTGCACTTCAGCGCATGCAAAATGTGCTTAGGTTAGCCGTTTCTCGTCAGTGTGGTTTCATAAACACCCTTGCGGGCTCGGGCCCCTAGACCTTAAGTGAACGCGCGTGTAGCAGACAGCAGACGCAATCAGCGGCCTCTAAGCAGCTCCCTTGTCAGGTGCTTCCGCTTCAGGCGGGTGCGGTGCTCTCGTCAAAAGCTCCCTCATCAGGTGTCTCCGTTGCGTCGGAATCAGAAGGCTCCGGGGATGCCTCGGGCTGCTCCTCGCTGGTCTCTGGTAGTTGCTTTACGTCATCCAGTGAGCTGCCATCAGTTTCTCGGACGGGGGCCTCCGCCGAGGCAGGATCCTCCTCGTCGGACGACTCGGTCGGCTCACTGACTGAATCAGAGATCAGAGGGCGACTTTCGCTGTCAGATCTTTCGAGTCGAGCCTGTACCTCCTTCAATCTGTCTTCCACTTCTGCTTTTTCTTTGATGACCTTCCTGACTGATCCCAACATCCAATCGAACAATTCTTCGGTCTTGGCTAAGGTCTGGGTTTTGTAAGTCGACAAGTGCTCAGACAGCTGCTGATTCTCCTTCCGAGCCTTGTGGTACTGACTGCATCAGTGAGCGCTGGTCATACCCACTGCTTGGCTTTCTTCTCAGCCGCTGACCTCTGTTCTTGCAATTCGCTGATCACGTCCTCCTGCTCTTTTCTTAGTCGGTCGAGCCGATCGAGCTCCTCTCGCAGTCTCCGTTCCACTAAAACTCGCTCAGTCTCGGCATTGGTCGCCTTGGCGGACTGCGCGTCTAGCTCTCGGCGGAGTCTGTTCTCGTCACCCCACTTATTTACCTGTCCGTCTCAACTTCTAATCGATCCACCGTAGCATCTCGACCGACCACCTCATTCTCCAAACGGGACCTCAGATCATCCAATCTTCGCTTCATTGTCTGGCAGTCAGCACACTCCTCCACTCGAGATCTCTTGGGTGATGCGTTCTCCAATCCGGACAGTTGGTGCTTTCGTCTGGAATGGTGGAAAAAACAGGATCTCACCTCATGTTCTCATACCTTACAGAGCACAAGTGACACAGTAGTTGGTCGTCAGGGCGCCTCTGGAGTCATGCGCCAGGAACCTCCCACCTGAAAGGCTGCCTTCTTCCCGCAGCCGTCACAGGCCAATGGCTCCCCGACATCCCTTAGACCCTTCTCACACCGATCACATCCACGATTTGGCGGAAAAGCATTCCACTGGCGACAGAAAAGACACCTCACAGGCTCTCCACCTGATTCGAGAATCCGGAATCCACATTGACAGCACATCAGTCTATTGAATTGCCGAAAGAACTGTGATCTACTCCGCTCTCTCTCACCCCCTGCGACGGCTTGGCACTGTAAAACTCTTCCCCACAGTGCACGCACTCCTCAAGCTTTAACCGTCGAGTGCAGTCCTTGCAAACCAGATGTTTGTCGCTGTTAAATGGCTTGCGGCGGCACTGAACGCAGAGTTTTTTTGTTATTAGAGTTTGGACGGTCCTCCAGAACTCCTCCCGCCGCGCACTGAATCGGCACCCTGTCCGAACCCACTCTTTGTCGTCCTGAGAGTCCTTTGCAGGGGGTTCGCGCCTGCGTGGTTCTGGAGACACGTTCCACCTTGTCATGGAAATTCGATTTTAGGCTCGCTGAGTCAAGCTTACGTAACCTTGCGTCCATTTACATACCACACCCTTGCCACCCATGTCATCTTCTCGTGTGTGATACCAAACTTTTTGGGTGCCCAACTTTTGTGATGCTCGTCAGCGTGAAATCCGCGGACGGCTCTCCTGCCCTACTATCGTCTATCAGCTTCCTTGTGCCACCGCTAACACGGGCTAGCCCGGCTCAGCAGTCACGAGAACAGAACCCGTTGGAATCTGCACCTCCGGTCCCCTCTGCAACTCCGAGTCGATCCCGATGGCGAAAATTGTTCCCTCAGAGCGACCTGGGAAAGCGGCTGCACGGCACGCGAGATCTTTTTCGTGTCTTAGGCGCTTTCGAACGCCTAATGACGCCGTCTGAAAAAGAGGAAGTCAGGCGGCAGATGCTACATGTTGTTGATCGCGCTGACATCGCAATTGCTAACCTGTTCTGGACGAAGAAACCATTTTTCCAGTCCAGCGCGAACATGAGCGTGGGTTACTGCTTTCAGATTATGTTTGGTATTCTGGTGGCTGGTATGAAGGAATCGTCTCAACACTGTGGGGAAACGACCGCAGCAGTGCGGCGTAAAATCCAGAAGATACGCCAAGTTCTCCAGACCGAGGACGCCTCTTCCGCAGGACAGCTAGCCCTCGTCTACCTGCGTGAGATGGCGTCGATCACAGAGTCCGATATCCAGTTGCTGAGTTCGGACTGGGCAGAATTCCAGCGGAATCTTCAAAGTTGCTTGCTCACACGGGTCACGCGCATGGCACCCAAGCAATGCACCACCACGTGGTCGCCGGAGAAGACAGAGGAGGCGCTTGCATACATAGGGCGACTACCTGAAATCGTGGATGCGGAACGGGACAACTACCCGCCGGAAGCTCTGCTTCCGCCGAAGAAAGAGCTGGACGACGTACTGGCCGACGTGCTCCGGATGACCGCGACTGTGCCTTCATACTTTCCCTCAGTCCCTCGGTTCTTCAAATTTGACGCCGATTTCAAGGTGTACCCTCCCGAGTTTCAAGCGCTATTCACCGCTCTTACCGTCATTCATCCTGATTATTCGAGTGAGGTGCTGGATTTGATGGAGACGTGTCGCCAGGATCGAGAGAGATCTGGGTCCCAGTACCCAGAATCCTTCGCCATTTTGAAGGGCTTGTACAACGTGGCACTGCTGCAACATGAAACCTTTCTTGCGTTAGGGCACTGGGCCTATGTGGACCTGTTGCACTATCTGACCAGTCCCACCAATGCCGAGTTGTTTGACAAGAACATCCACTTGCTCGCCGACGACGTCCGTAACGGCAAGCAGACTCAGGAGTTCACTGCGGCCTTGGTGCCCAAGACAAAAAAGTGGCTGAAACCTCATGTTGAAGAAAAGTGTCCAATTTGTTGGGACGAAATCGATGAGCAAGATTTCAACGTTCTCAACACCTTCAAAGAACAATGGACCAGCGACGAAATGGCCCCCAACTTCGACCCACTTAAGCAACTGACACAAACATTCAGCTCTCAAGTCGACATAAATTATTGTGGGCACATCTCTCACGGTAAGTTTGCGTCTTTCTTACAACCAACTGTTATCTTTTTTCAGTCAAGTGTCTGTCTAACTGCATAAGGGCCGATATGCCGGATGCAGGCCGCATCTCGTGTCCTGTTTGCAGGTCTCTATGGTCTGGAGCAACTCGAGAAGTAAGACACGAATGAAATGTCGCAGACCACAAAGGCAAACGAATGAATGAATCAACGGTGAATGAATCAACGATGAATGAATCAACGATGAATGAATCAACGAAATCTCGCATATCTAAGAAGAGAAGTGCTCCCAAAGAGATCCACCCTGAAAATCTTGCAAATTTTGGACATCCAATCGGCATGGACAAAACATCCTCATTCCTTCCGCGATTGCTGCAGCTGCAGATGCCTCCTGCAGGGTCAAGTCAAATGCGGTCACTTGCAGAAAGAAAAAAGGACCTCCTGAACGTCGGTGATTTCAGTGATGATCCATTGTGGTCTGTGAAGAGCACAGAGACAGAGTACTACTCCCCGGAAATGTGGTGGC